>NW_028123168.1:0-247015 GCF_965194805.1 Balaenoptera borealis
AGGGCACTTCCACTCATGGGGGTATAAATTGGGAAAATTAAAAATCAGCAAGACACAAGCACCCCAAAGTTTAGGGCTGCTCTGTTGACCAGGACCTCCAATTCATTCCACCTTAAATATCCCAGGAAAGAGAAAAATGGAGAAAGAAGTTGTGGTCCTTATGTACATTGGAATATCACTCAGCCAGGAAATCAATGTCGTAAAGTTAGTAGCAGCATGATGAGTGGATTTAGGTACGACGATTCTAAGTGAAATAAGTCACACAGAAAAGGACACTTCTCATAAGGTATCACTGATAGAGGGAATGTAAAAACCGTTACACTTGAACTGAATTACAAAACAGAACAGAGTCACACATGCAGAAAACACACTATGGCTGCTTAACGGGAAAGGTGAGGTGGGGTGATACATAAAACAAGGGTATCAAATTAGCTCAGATACCGTTCCATAAACCCAATATGTAATAGAGAAGACCTACTCCTTGCTCAGAGAACTGGACTCAACACGCCCTATTCACCGCACAAGAATATATCTGACTAATAATAATCGTAAAACCTATGTATTGATATCTCTCTGTTAGTGTGTCAAGTGGGTGTAAAGCGGCATAAACACAGCAGTGAAAAGCAGCTAAACCCCATTATAAAAATAAATTACTTTGAAACACCCATGAAACAAAGACAGTGAAAGAGAGAGAAATTCTTACACAATGCGTTCAGGGGCTGTGATGCAACCTGGATTGACCATATCTAGACGCACAGCTGGATGAGACATAAGGGTGGACACTCTTGGGGCTGAGAGGTTTGGTGAGGTTGGGTGAGCAAACGCAGACCCTTTAAAGGAATACTGCGTGGTACCCATCGCATGGGTCCCAAATCTCCAGGTTCAAGGGCATCTTCCTACATCAAAAACATGCATGAGAAACCCAGAAGATGGTACACCGTGTGATGGGGAAAGGTTTCTAAAACGCACCTCATTTCTCATCTCCTTGTGCCCGGGTTCGCCATTCCAGCCGCTTTACTACCAAGCTCCCTACTTGGAGCATCAGCACCTTTAACCTCCTGTTCCATACAGGTTGCAATTTGTCCTCAGGATAAACGGGAAGACGTGGAACCAACGAGAGACTAGCTCTTGGTGTTGGGACAGGCACAGGTCACTCTATTTTCCCATCAGAAAGAAGAATTAACCACAGGCTCAGTCTGCCCCCCGGAACCAGAACAGGGCCTGAAGCCATTCTGCGATTTTGCGGCCAGCTCCCATAAAAACGAGTTGTAAAATGGAGGTTCAGGGCACTGCAATTCACAAACCTGCAGAGTTATAAATGAGAACTCTCGTCCACAAATATATTGAGGGAAGGCAAAGAAGAGGATTTGAAATCAAGGCAGAATTGCAGGAAACAGATTTCAGGAGGTAGATACGAATCGCCTTTAAAGCACATGAAAAGCGGCAAAACGTTGACAATGATGCCCTTGGCCAAAAAGGGCGTATGCGTTTTTTCCTGAATATATTCAGGAAAAAACGCATACGCCCTTTTTGGCCAACCAAGCCACCTGGAAAGGCAAATCAGCGCTACAAAGAAGTCTCGCTTCCCATCGGTCAAAAGGGCCATGCTGAAAAAAGTGTCAAAACCAGAAATGCAGGACAGGCCATGGAGAAATGGGAGCCTTGCTACACTGATGGGCGGGATGTAAATTGCCAAGAGCCACTCTGGAGAAGTGTCCGGTGAGTCCTGAAACATCTGAAAAACACAGCTTAGAGAGCATAGGGCACTTCCACTCATGGGGGTATAAATTGGGAAAATTAAAAATCAGCAAGACACAAGCACCCCAAAGTTTAGGGCTGCTCTGTTGACCAGGACCTCCAATTCATTCCACCTTAAATATCCCAGGAAAGAGAAAAATGGAGAAAGAAGTTGTGGTCCTTATGTACATTGGAATATCACTCAGCCAGGAAATCAATGTCGTAAAGTTAGTAGCAGCATGATGAGTGGATTTAGGTACGACGATTCTAAGTGAAATAAGTCACACAGAAAAGGACACTTCTCATAAGGTATCACTGATAGAGGGAATGTAAAAACCGTTACACTTGAACTGAATTACAAAACAGAACAGAGTCACACATGCAGAAAACACACTATGGCTGCTTAACGGGAAAGGTGAGGTGGGGTGATACATAAAACAAGGGTATCAAATTAGCTCAGATACCGTTCCATAAACCCAATATGTAATAGACAAGACCTACTCCTTGCTCAGAGAACTGGACTCAACACGCCCTATTCACCGCACAAGAATATATCTGACTAATAATAATCGTAAAACCTATGTATTGATATCTCTCTGTTAGTGTGTCAAGTGGGTGTAAAGCGGCATAAACACAGCAGTGAAAAGCAGCTAAACCCCATTATAAAAATAAATTACTTTGAAACACCCATGAAACAAAGACAGTGAAAGAGAGAGAAATTCTTACACAATGCGTTCAGGGGCTGTGATGCAACCTGGATTGACCATATCTAGACGCACAGCTGGATGAGACATAAGGGTGGACACTCTTGGGGCTGAGAGGTTTGGTGAGGTTGGGTGAGCAAACGCAGACCCTTTAAAGGAATACTGCGTGGTACCCATCGCATGGGTCCCAAATCTCCAGGTTCAAGGGCATCTTCCTACATCAAAAACATGCATGAGAAACCCAGAAGATGGTACACCGTGTGATGGGGAAAGGTTTCTAAAACGCACCTCATTTCTCATCTCCTTGTGCCCGGGTTCGCCATTCCAGCCGCTTTACTAGCAAGCTCCCTACTTGGAGCATCAGCACCTTTAACCTCCTGTTCCATACAGGTTGCAATTTGTCCTGAGGATAAACGGGAAGACGTGGAACCAACGAGAGACTAGCTCTTGGTGTTGGGACAGGCACAGGTCACTCTATTTTCCCATCAGAAAGAAGAATTAACCACAGGCTCAGCCTGCCCCCCGGAACCAGAACAGGGCCTGAAGCCATTATGCGATTTTGCGGCCAGCTCCCATAAAAACGAGTTGTAAAATGGAGGTTCAGGGCACTGCAATTCACAAACCTGCAGAGTTATAAATCATAACTCTCGTCCACAAATATATTGAGGGGAGGCAAAGAAGAGGATTTGAAATCAAGGCAGAATTGCAGGAAACAGATTTCAGGAGGTAGATACGAATCGCCTTTAAAGCACATGAAAAGCGGCAAAACGTTGACAATGATGCCCTTGGCCAAAAAGGGCGTATGCGTTTTTTCCTGAATATATTCAGGAAAAAACGCATACGCCCTTTTTGGCCAACCTAGCAACCTGGAAAGGCAAATCAGTGCTACAAAGAAGTCTCGCTTCCCATCAGTCAAAAGGGCCATGCTGAAAAAAGTGTCAAAACCAGAAATGCAGGACAGGCCATGGAGAAATGAGAGCCTTGCTACACTGATGGGCGCGATGTAAATTGCCAACAGCCACACTGGAGAAGTGTCTGGTGAGTCCTGAAACATCTGAAAAACACAGCTTAGAGAGCATAGGGCACTTCCACTCATGGGGGTATAAATTGGGAAAATGAAAAATCAGCAAGACACAAGCACCCCAAAGTTTAGGGCTGCTCTGTTGACCAGGACCTCCACTTCATTCCACCTTCAATATCCCAGGAAAGAGAAAAATGGATAAAGAAGTTGTGGTCCTTATGTACAATGGAATATCACTCAGCCATGAAATCAATGTCGTAAGGTTAGTAGCAGCATGATGAGTGGATTTAGGTACGACGATTCTAAGTGAAATAAGTCACACAGAAAAGGACACTTCTCATAAGGTATCACTGATAGAGGGAATGTAAAAACCGTTACACTTGAACTGAATTACAAAACAGAACAGAGTCACACATGCAGAAAACACACTATGGCTGCTTAACGGGAAAGGTGAGGTGGGGTGATACATAAAACAAGGGTATCAAATTAGCTCAGATACCGTTCCATAAACCCAATATGTAATAGACAAGACCTACTCCTTGCTCAGAAAACTGGACTCAACACGCCCTATTCACCGCACAAGAATATATCTGACTAATAATAATCGTAAAACCTATGTATTGATATCTCTCTGTTAGTGTGTCAAGTGGGTGTAAAGCGGCATAAACACAGCAGTGAAAAGCAGCTAAACCCCATTATAAAAATAAATTACTTTGAAACACCCATGAAACAAAGACGGTGAAAGAGAGAGAAATTCTTACACAATGCGTTCAGGGGCTGTGATGCAACCTGGATTGACCATATCTAGACGCACAGCTGGATGAGACATAAGGGTGGACACTCTTGGGGCTGAGAGGTTTGGTGAGGTTGGGTGAGCAAATGCAGACCCTTTAAAGGAATACTGCGTGGTACCCATCGCATGGGTCCCAAATCTCCAGGTTCAAGGGCATCTTCCTACATCAAAAACATGCATGAGAAACCCAGAAGATGGTACACCGTGTGATGGGGAAAGGTTTCTAAAACGCACCTCATTTCTCATCGCCTTGTGCCCGGGTTCGCCATTCCAGCCGCTTTACTAGCAAGCTCCCTACTTGGAGCATCAGCACCTTTAACCTCCTGTTCCGTAGAGGTTGCAATTTGTCCTGAGGATAAACGGGAAGACGTGGAACCAACGAGAGACTAGCTCTTGGTGTTGGGACAGGCACAGGTCACTCTATTTTCCCATCAGAAAGAAGAATTAACCACAGGCTCAGCCTGCCCCCCGGAACCAGAACAGGGCCTGAAGCCATTCTGCGATTTTGCGGCCAGCTCCCATAAAAACGAGTTGTAAAATGGAGGTTCAGGGCACTGCAATTCACAAACCTGCAGAGTTATAAATGATAACTCTCGTCCACAAATATATTGAGGGAAGGCAAAGAAGAGGATTTGAAATCAAGGCAGAATTGCACGAAACAGATTTCAGGAGGTAGATACGAATCGCCTTTAAAGCACATGAAAAGCGGCAAAACGTTGACAATGATGCCCTTGGCCAAAAAGGGCGTATGTGTTTTTTCCTGAATATATTCAGGAAAAAACGCATACGCCCTTTTTGGCCAACCAAGCAACCTGGAAAGGCAAATCAGCGCTACAAAGAAGTCTCGCTTCCCATCGGTCAAAAGGGCCATGCTGAAAAAAGTGTCAAAACCAGAAATGCAGGACAGGCCATGGAGAAATGGGAGCCTTGCTACACTGATGGGCGGGATGTAAATTGCCAAGAGCCACTCTGGAGAAGTGTCCGGTGAGTCCTGAAACATCTGAAAAACACAGCTTAGAGAGCATAGGGCACTTCCACTCATGGGGGTATAAATTGGGAAAATTAAAAATCAGCAAGACACAAGCACCCCAAAGTTTAGGGCTGCTCTGTTGACCAGGACCTCCACTTCATTCCACCTTAAATATCCCAGGAAAGAGAAAAATGGAGAAAGAAGTTGTGGTCCTTATGTACATTGGAATATCACTCAGCCAGGAAATCAATGTCGTAAGGTTAGTAGCAGAATGATGAGTGGATTTAGGTACGACGATTCTAAGTGAAATAAGTCACACAGAAAAGGACACTTCTCATAAGGTATCACTGATAGAGGGAATGTAAAAACCGTTACACTTGAACTGAATTACAAAACAGAACAGAGTCACACATGCAGAAAACACACTATGGCTGCTTAACGGGAAAGGTGAGGTGGGGTGATACATAAAACAAGGGTATCAAATTAGCTCAGATACCGTTCCATAAACCCAATATGTAATAGACAAGACCTACTCCTTGCTCAGAGAACTGGACTCAGCACGCCCTATTCACCGCACAAGAATATATCTGACTAATAATAATCGTAAAACCTATGTATTGATATCTCTCTGTTAGTGTGTCAAGTGGGTGTAAAGCGGCATAAACACAGCAGTGAAAAGCAGCTAAACCCCATTATAAAAATAAATTACTTTGAAACACCCATGAAACAAAGACAGTGAAAGAGAGAGAAATTCTTACACAATGCGTTCAGGGGCTGTGATGCAACCTGGATTGACCATATCTAGACGCACAGCTGGATGAGACATAAGGGTGGACACTCTTGGGGCTGAGAGGTTTGGTGAGGTTGGGTGAGCAAACGCAGACCCTTTAAAGGAATACTGCGTGGTACCCATCGCATGGGTCCCAAATCTCCAGGTTCAAGGGCATCTTCCTACATCAAAAACATGCATGAGAAACCCAGAAGATGGTACACCGTGTGATGGGGAAAGGTTTCTAAAACGCACCTCATTTCTCATCTCCTTGTGCCCGGGTTCGCCATTCCAGCCGCTTTACTAGCAAGCTCCCTACTTGGAGCATCAGCACCTTTAACCTCCTGTTCCATACAGGTTGCAATTTGTCCTCAGGATAAACGGGAAGACGTGGAACCAACGAGAGACTAGCTCTTGGTGTTGGGACAGGCACAGGTCACTCTATTTTCCCATCAGAAAGAAGAATTAACCACAGGCTCAGCCTGCCCCCCGGAACCAGAACAGGGCCTGAAGCCATTCTGCGATTTTGCGGCCAGCTCCCATAAAAACGAGTTGTAAAATGGAGGTTCAGGGCACTGCAATTCACAAACCTGCAGAGTTATAAATGAGAACTCTCGTCCACAAATATATTGAGGGAAGGCAAAGAAGAGGATTTGAAATCAAGGCAGAATTGCAGGAAACAGATTTCAGGAGGTAGATACGAATCGCCTTTAAAGCACATGAAAAGCGGCAAAACGTTGACAATGATGCCCTTGGCCAAAAAGGGCGTATGCGTTTTTTCCTGAATATATTCAGGAAAAAACGCATACGCCCTTTTTGGCCAACCAAGCCACCTGGAAAGGCAAATCAGCGCTACAAAGAAGTCTCGCTTCCCATCGGTCAAAAGGGCCATGCTGAAAAAAGTGTCAAAACCAGAAATGCAGGACAGGCCATGGAGAAATGGGAGCCTTGCTACACTGATGGGCGGGATGTAAATTGCCAAGAGCCACTCTGGAGAAGTGTCCGGTGAGTCCTGAAACATCTGAAAAACACAGCTTAGAGAGCATAGGGCACTTCCACTCATGGGGGTATAAATTGGGAAAATTAAAAATCAGCAAGACACAAGCACCCCAAAGTTTAGGGCTGCTCTGTTGACCAGGACCTCCACTTCATTCCACCTTAAATATCCCAGGAAAGAGAAAAATGGAGAAAGAAGTTGTGGTCCTTATGTACATTGGAATATCACTCAGCCAGGAAATCAATGTCGTAAGGTTAGTAGCAGCATGATGAGTGGATTTAGGTACGACGATTCTAAGTGAAATAAGTCACACAGAAAAGGACACTTCTCATAAGGTATCACTGATAGAGGGAATGTAAAAACCGTTACACTTGAACTGAATTACAAAACAGAACAGAGTCACACATGCAGAAAACACACTATGGCTGCTTAACGGGAAAGGTGAGGTGGGGTGATACATAAAACAAGGGTATCAAATTAGCTCAGATACCGTTCCATAAACCCAATATGTAATAGACAAGACCTACTCCTTGCTCAGAGAACTGGACTCAACACGCCCTATTCACCGCACAAGAATATATCTGACTAATAATAATCGTAAAACCTATGTATTGATATCTCTCTGTTAGTGTGTCAAGTGGGTGTAAAGCGGCATAAACACAGCAGTGAAAAGCAGCTAAACCCCATTATAAAAATAAATTACTTTGAAACACCCATGAAACAAAGACAGTGAAAGAGAGAGAAATTCTTACACAATGCGTTCAGGGGCTGTGATGCAACCTGGATTGACCATATCTAGACGCACAGCTGGATGAGACATAAGGGTGGACACTCTTGGGGCTGAGAGGTTTGGTGAGGTTGGGTGAGCAAACGCAGACCCTTTAAAGGAATACTGCGTGGTACCCATCGCATGGGTCCCAAATCTCCAGGTTCAAGGGCATCTTCCTACATCAAAAACATGCATGAGAAACCCAGAAGATGGTACACCGTGTGATGGGGAAAGGTTTCTAAAACGCACCTCATTTCTCAACTCCTTGTGCCCGGGTTCGCCATTACAGCCGCTTTACTAGCAAGCTCCCTACTTGGAGCATCAGCACCTTTAACCTCCTGTTCCATGCAGGTTGCAATTTGTCCTGAGGATAAACGGGAAGACGTGGAACCAACGAGAGACTAGCTCTTGGTGTTGGGACAGGCACAGGTCACTCTATTTTCCCATCAGAAAGAAGAATTAACCACAGGCTCAGCCTGCCCCCCGGAACCAGAACAGGGCCTGAAGCCATTCTGCGATTTTGCGGCCAGCTCCCATAAAAACGAGTTGTAAAATGGAGGTTCAGGGCACTGCAATTCACAAACCTGCAGAGTTATAAATGATAACTCCCGTCCACAAATATATTGAGGGAAGGCAAAGAAGAGGATTTGAAATCAAGGCAGAATTGCAGGAAACAGATTTCAGGAGGTAGATACGAATCGCCTTTAAAGCACATGAAAAGCGGCAAAACGTTGACAATGATGCCCTTGGCCAAAAAGGGCGTATGCGTTTTTTCCTGAATATATTCAGGAAAAAACGCATACGCCCTTTTTGGCCAACCAAGCCACCTGGAAAGGCAAATCAGCGCTACAAAGAAGTCTCGCTTCCCATCGGTCAAAAGGGCCATGCTGAAAAAAGTGTCAAAACCAGAAATGCAGGACAGGCCATGGAGAAATGGGAGCCTTGCTACACTGATGGGCGGGATGTAAATTGCCAAGAGCCACTCTGGAGAAGTGTCCGGTGAGTCCTGAAACATCTGAAAAACACAGCTTAGAGAGCATAGGGCACTTCCACTCATGGGGGTATAAATTGGGAAAATTAAAAATCAGCAAGACACAAGCACCCCAAAGTTTAGGGCTGCTCTGTTGACCAGGACCTCCAATTCATTCCACCTTAAATATCCCAGGAAAGAGAAAAATGGAGAAAGAAGTTGTGGTCCTTATGTACATTGGAATATCACTCAGCCAGGAAATCAATGTCGTAAAGTTAGTAGCAGCATGATGAGTGGATTTAGGTACGACGATTCTAAGTGAAATAAGTCACACAGAAAAGGACACTTCTCATAAGGTATCACTGATAGAGGGAATGTAAAAACCGTTACACTTGAACTGAATTACAAAACAGAACAGAGTCACACATGCAGAAAACACACTATGGCTGCTTAACGGGAAAGGTGAGGTGGGGTGATACATAAAACAAGGGTATCAAATTAGCTCAGATACCGTTCCATAAACCCAATATGTAATAGAGAAGACCTACTCCTTGCTCAGAGAACTGGACTCAACACGCCCTATTCACCGCACAAGAATATATCTGACTAATAATAATCGTAAAACCTATGTATTGATATCTCTCTGTTAGTGTGTCAAGTGGGTGTAAAGCGGCATAAACACAGCAGTGAAAAGCAGCTAAACCCCATTATAAAAATAAATTACTTTGAAACACCCATGAAACAAAGACAGTGAAAGAGAGAGAAATTCTTACACAATGCGTTCAGGGGCTGTGATGCAACCTGGATTGACCATATCTAGACGCACAGCTGGATGAGACATAAGGGTGGACACTCTTGGGGCTGAGAGGTTTGGTGAGGTTGGGTGAGCAAACGCAGACCCTTTAAAGGAATACTGCGTGGTACCCATCGCATGGGTCCCAAATCTCCAGGTTCAAGGGCATCTTCCTACATCAAAAACATGCATGAGAAACCCAGAAGATGGTACACCGTGTGATGGGGAAAGGTTTCTAAAACGCACCTCATTTCTCATCTCCTTGTGCCCGGGTTCGCCATTCCAGCCGCTTTACTACCAAGCTCCCTACTTGGAGCATCAGCACCTTTAACCTCCTGTTCCATACAGGTTGCAATTTGTCCTCAGGATAAACGGGAAGACGTGGAACCAACGAGAGACTAGCTCTTGGTGTTGGGACAGGCACAGGTCACTCTATTTTCCCATCAGAAAGAAGAATTAACCACAGGCTCAGTCTGCCCCCCGGAACCAGAACAGGGCCTGAAGCCATTCTGCGATTTTGCGGCCAGCTCCCATAAAAACGAGTTGTAAAATGGAGGTTCAGGGCACTGCAATTCACAAACCTGCAGAGTTATAAATGAGAACTCTCGTCCACAAATATATTGAGGGAAGGCAAAGAAGAGGATTTGAAATCAAGGCAGAATTGCAGGAAACAGATTTCAGGAGGTAGATACGAATCGCCTTTAAAGCACATGAAAAGCGGCAAAACGTTGACAATGATGCCCTTGGCCAAAAAGGGCGTATGCGTTTTTTCCTGAATATATTCAGGAAAAAACGCATACGCCCTTTTTGGCCAACCAAGCCACCTGGAAAGGCAAATCAGCGCTACAAAGAAGTCTCGCTTCCCATCGGTCAAAAGGGCCATGCTGAAAAAAGTGTCAAAACCAGAAATGCAGGACAGGCCATGGAGAAATGGGAGCCTTGCTACACTGATGGGCGGGATGTAAATTGCCAAGAGCCACTCTGGAGAAGTGTCCGGTGAGTCCTGAAACATCTGAAAAACACAGCTTAGAGAGCATAGGGCACTTCCACTCATGGGGGTATAAATTGGGAAAATTAAAAATCAGCAAGACACAAGCACCCCAAAGTTTAGGGCTGCTCTGTTGACCAGGACCTCCACTTCATTCCACCTTAAATATCCCAGGAAAGAGAAAAATGGAGAAAGAAGTTGTGGTCCTTATGTACATTGGAATATCACTCAGCCAGGAAATCAATGTCGTAAGGTTAGTAGCAGCATGATGAGTGGATTTAGGTACGACGATTCTAAGTGAAATAAGTCACACAGAAAAGGACACTTCTCATAAGGTATCACTGATAGAGGGAATGTAAAAACCGTTACACTTGAACTGAATTACAAAACAGAACAGAGTCACACATGCAGAAAACACACTATGGCTGCTTAACGGGAAAGGTGAGGTGGGGTGATACATAAAACAAGGGTATCAAATTAGCTCAGATACCGTTCCATAAACCCAATATGTAATAGACAAGACCTACTCCTTGCTCAGAGAACTGGACTCAACACGCCCTATTCACCGCACAAGAATATATCTGACTAATAATAATCGTAAAACCTATGTATTGATATCTCTCTGTTAGTGTGTCAAGTGGGTGTAAAGCGGCATAAACACAGCAGTGAAAAGCAGCTAAACCCCATTATAAAAATAAATTACTTTGAAACACCCATGAAACAAAGACAGTGAAAGAGAGAGAAATTCTTACACAATGCGTTCAGGGGCTGTGATGCAACCTGGATTGACCATATCTAGACGCACAGCTGGATGAGACATAAGGGTGGACACTCTTGGGGCTGAGAGGTTTGGTGAGGTTGGGTGAGCAAACGCAGACCCTTTAAAGGAATACTGCGTGGTACCCATCGCATGGGTCCCAAATCTCCAGGTTCAAGGGCATCTTCCTACATCAAAAACATGCATGAGAAACCCAGAAGATGGTACACCGTGTGATGGGGAAAGGTTTCTAAAACGCACCTCATTTCTCAACTCCTTGTGCCCGGGTTCGCCATTACAGCCGCTTTACTAGCAAGCTCCCTACTTGGAGCATCAGCACCTTTAACCTCCTGTTCCATGCAGGTTGCAATTTGTCCTGAGGATAAACGGGAAGACGTGGAACCAACGAGAGACTAGCTCTTGGTGTTGGGACAGGCACAGGTCACTCTATTTTCCCATCAGAAAGAAGAATTAACCACAGGCTCAGCCTGCCCCCCGGAACCAGAACAGGGCCTGAAGCCATTCTGCGATTTTGCGGCCAGCTCCCATAAAAACGAGTTGTAAAATGGAGGTTCAGGGCACTGCAATTCACAAACCTGCAGAGTTATAAATGATAACTCCCGTCCACAAATATATTGAGGGAAGGCAAAGAAGAGGATTTGAAATCAAGGCAGAATTGCAGGAAACAGATTTCAGGAGGTAGATACGAATCGCCTTTAAAGCACATGAAAAGCGGCAAAACGTTGACAATGATGCCCTTGGCCAAAAAGGGCGTATGCGTTTTTTCCTGAATATATTCAGGAAAAAACGCATACGCCCTTTTTGGCCAACCAAGCCACCTGGAAAGGCAAATCAGCGCTACAAAGAAGTCTCGCTTCCCATCGGTCAAAAGGGCCATGCTGAAAAAAGTGTCAAAACCAGAAATGCAGGACAGGCCATGGAGAAATGGGAGCCTTGCTACACTGATGGGCGGGATGTAAATTGCCAAGAGCCACTCTGGAGAAGTGTCCGGTGAGTCCTGAAACATCTGAAAAACACAGCTTAGAGAGCATAGGGCACTTCCACTCATGGGGGTATAAATTGGGAAAATTAAAAATCAGCAAGACACAAGCACCCCAAAGTTTAGGGCTGCTCTGTTGACCAGGACCTCCAATTCATTCCACCTTAAATATCCCAGGAAAGAGAAAAATGGAGAAAGAAGTTGTGGTCCTTATGTACATTGGAATATCACTCAGCCAGGAAATCAATGTCGTAAAGTTAGTAGCAGCATGATGAGTGGATTTAGGTACGACGATTCTAAGTGAAATAAGTCACACAGAAAAGGACACTTCTCATAAGGTATCACTGATAGAGGGAATGTAAAAACCGTTACACTTGAACTGAATTACAAAACAGAACAGAGTCACACATGCAGAAAACACACTATGGCTGCTTAACGGGAAAGGTGAGGTGGGGTGATACATAAAACAAGGGTATCAAATTAGCTCAGATACCGTTCCATAAACCCAATATGTAATAGAGAAGACCTACTCCTTGCTCAGAGAACTGGACTCAACACGCCCTATTCACCGCACAAGAATATATCTGACTAATAATAATCGTAAAACCTATGTATTGATATCTCTCTGTTAGTGTGTCAAGTGGGTGTAAAGCGGCATAAACACAGCAGTGAAAAGCAGCTAAACCCCATTATAAAAATAAATTACTTTGAAACACCCATGAAACAAAGACAGTGAAAGAGAGAGAAATTCTTACACAATGCGTTCAGGGGCTGTGATGCAACCTGGATTGACCATATCTAGACGCACAGCTGGATGAGACATAAGGGTGGACACTCTTGGGGCTGAGAGGTTTGGTGAGGTTGGGTGAGCAAACGCAGACCCTTTAAAGGAATACTGCGTGGTACCCATCGCATGGGTCCCAAATCTCCAGGTTCAAGGGCATCTTCCTACATCAAAAACATGCATGAGAAACCCAGAAGATGGTACACCGTGTGATGGGGAAAGGTTTCTAAAACGCACCTCATTTCTCATCTCCTTGTGCCCGGGTTCGCCATTCCAGCCGCTTTACTACCAAGCTCCCTACTTGGAGCATCAGCACCTTTAACCTCCTGTTCCATACAGGTTGCAATTTGTCCTCAGGATAAACGGGAAGACGTGGAACCAACGAGAGACTAGCTCTTGGTGTTGGGACAGGCACAGGTCACTCTATTTTCCCATCAGAAAGAAGAATTAACCACAGGCTCAGTCTGCCCCCCGGAACCAGAACAGGGCCTGAAGCCATTCTGCGATTTTGCGGCCAGCTCCCATAAAAACGAGTTGTAAAATGGAGGTTCAGGGCACTGCAATTCACAAACCTGCAGAGTTATAAATGAGAACTCTCGTCCACAAATATATTGAGGGAAGGCAAAGAAGAGGATTTGAAATCAAGGCAGAATTGCAGGAAACAGATTTCAGGAGGTAGATACGAATCGCCTTTAAAGCACATGAAAAGCGGCAAAACGTTGACAATGATGCCCTTGGCCAAAAAGGGCGTATGCGTTTTTTCCTGAATATATTCAGGAAAAAACGCATACGCCCTTTTTGGCCAACCAAGCCACCTGGAAAGGCAAATCAGCGCTACAAAGAAGTCTCGCTTCCCATCGGTCAAAAGGGCCATGCTGAAAAAAGTGTCAAAACCAGAAATGCAGGACAGGCCATGGAGAAATGGGAGCCTTGCTACACTGATGGGCGGGATGTAAATTGCCAAGAGCCACTCTGGAGAAGTGTCCGGTGAGTCCTGAAACATCTGAAAAACACAGCTTAGAGAGCATAGGGCACTTCCACTCATGGGGGTATAAATTGGGAAAATTAAAAATCAGCAAGACACAAGCACCCCAAAGTTTAGGGCTGCTCTGTTGACCAGGACCTCCAATTCATTCCACCTTAAATATCCCAGGAAAGAGAAAAATGGAGAAAGAAGTTGTGGTCCTTATGTACATTGGAATATCACTCAGCCAGGAAATCAATGTCGTAAAGTTAGTAGCAGCATGATGAGTGGATTTAGGTACGACGATTCTAAGTGAAATAAGTCACACAGAAAAGGACACTTCTCATAAGGTATCACTGATAGAGGGAATGTAAAAACCGTTACACTTGAACTGAATTACAAAACAGAACAGAGTCACACATGCAGAAAACACACTATGGCTGCTTAACGGGAAAGGTGAGGTGGGGTGATACATAAAACAAGGGTATCAAATTAGCTCAGATACCGTTCCATAAACCCAATATGTAATAGACAAGACCTACTCCTTGCTCAGAGAACTGGACTCAACACGCCCTATTCACCGCACAAGAATATATCTGACTAATAATAATCGTAAAACCTATGTATTGATATCTCTCTGTTAGTGTGTCAAGTGGGTGTAAAGCGGCATAAACACAGCAGTGAAAAGCAGCTAAACCCCATTATAAAAATAAATTACTTTGAAACACCCATGAAACAAAGACAGTGAAAGAGAGAGAAATTCTTACACAATGCGTTCAGGGGCTGTGATGCAACCTGGATTGACCATATCTAGACGCACAGCTGGATGAGACATAAGGGTGGACACTCTTGGGGCTGAGAGGTTTGGTGAGGTTGGGTGAGCAAACGCAGACCCTTTAAAGGAATACTGCGTGGTACCCATCGCATGGGTCCCAAATCTCCAGGTTCAAGGGCATCTTCCTACATCAAAAACATGCATGAGAAACCCAGAAGATGGTACACCGTGTGATGGGGAAAGGTTTCTAAAACGCACCTCATTTCTCATCTCCTTGTGCCCGGGTTCGCCATTCCAGCCGCTTTACTAGCAAGCTCCCTACTTGGAGCATCAGCACCTTTAACCTCCTGTTCCATACAGGTTGCAATTTGTCCTCAGGATAAACGGGAAGACGTGGAACCAACGAGAGACTAGCTCTTGGTGTTGGGACAGGCACAGGTCACTCTATTTTCCCATCAGAAAGAAGAATTAACCACAGGCTCAGCCTGCCCCCCGGAACCAGAACAGGGCCTGAAGCCATTCTGCGATTTTGCGGCCAGCTCCCATAAAAACGAGTTGTAAAATGGAGGTTCAGGGCACTGCAATTCACAAACCTGCAGAGTTATAAATGAGAACTCTCGTCCACAAATATATTGAGGGAAGGCAAAGAAGAGGATTTGAAATCAAGGCAGAATTGCAGGAAACAGATTTCAGGAGGTAGATACGAATCGCCTTTAAAGCACATGAAAAGCGGCAAAACATTGACAATGATGCCCTTGGCCAAAAAGGGCGTATGCGTTTTTTCCTGAATATATTCAGGAAAAAACGCATACGCCCTTTTTGGCCAACCAAGCCACCTGGAAAGGCAAATCAGCGCTACAAAGAAGTCTCGCTTCCCATCGGTCAAAAGGGCCATGCTGAAAAAAGTGTCAAAACCAGAAATGCAGGACAGGCCATGGAGAAATGGGAGCCTTGCTACACTGATGGGCGGGATGTAAATTGCCAAGAGCCACTCTGGAGAAGTGTCCGGTGAGTCCTGAAACATCTGAAAAACACAGCTTAGAGAGCATAGGGCACTTCCACTCATGGGGGTATAAATTGGGAAAATTAAAAATCAGCAAGACACAAGCACCCCAAAGTTTAGGGCTGCTCTGTTGACCAGGACCTCCACTTCATTCCACCTTAAATATCCCAGGAAAGAGAAAAATGGAGAAAGAAGTTGTGGTCCTTATGTACATTGGAATATCACTCAGCCAGGAAATCAATGTCGTAAAGTTAGTAGCAGCATGATGAGTGGATTTAGGTACGACGATTCTAAGTGAAATAAGTCACACAGAAAAGGACACTTCTCATAAGGTATCACTGATAGAGGGAATGTAAAAACCGTTACACTTGAACTGAATTACAAAACAGAACAGAGTCACACATGCAGAAAACACACTATGGCTGCTTAACGGGAAAGGTGAGGTGGGGTGATACATAAAACAAGGGTATCAAATTAGCTCAGATACCGTTCCATAAACCCAATATGTAATAGACAAGACCTACTCCTTGCTCAGAGAACTGGACTCAACACGCCCTATTCACCGCACAAGAATATATCTGACTAATAATAATCGTAAAACCTATGTATTGATATCTCTCTGTTAGTGTGTCAAGTGGGTGTAAAGCGGCATAAACACAGCAGTGAAAAGCAGCTAAACCCCATTATAAAAATAAATTACTTTGAAACACCCATGAAACAAAGACAGTGAAAGAGAGAGAAATTCTTACACAATGCGTTCAGGGGCTGTGATGCAACCTGGATTGACCATATCTAGACGCACAGCTGGATGAGACATAAGGGTGGACACTCTTGGGGCTGAGAGGTTTGGTGAGGTTGGGTGAGCAAACGCAGACCCTTTAAAGGAATACTGCGTGGTACCCATCGCATGGGTCCCAAATCTCCAGGTTCAAGGGCATCTTCCTACATCAAAAACATGCATGAGAAACCCAGAAGATGGTACACCGTGTGATGGGGAAAGGTTTCTAAAACGCACCTCATTTCTCATCTCCTTGTGCCCGGGTTCGCCATTCCAGCCGCTTTACTAGCAAGCTCCCTACTTGGAGCATCAGCACCTTTAACCTCCTGTTCCATACAGGTTGCAATTTGTCCTCAGGATAAACGGGAAGACGTGGAACCAACGAGAGACTAGCTCTTGGTGTTGGGACAGGCACAGGTCACTCTATTTTCCCATCAGAAAGAAGAATTAACCACAGGCTCAGCCTGCCCCCCGGAACCAGAACAGGGCCTGAAGCCATTCTGCGATTTTGCGGCCAGCTCCCATAAAAACGAGTTGTAAAATGGAGGTTCAGGGCACTGCAATTCACAAACCTGCAGAGTTATAAATGAGAACTCTCGTCCACAAATATATTGAGGGAAGGCAAAGAAGAGGATTTGAAATCAAGGCAGAATTGCAGGAAACAGATTTCAGGAGGTAGATACGAATCGCCTTTAAAGCACATGAAAAGCGGCAAAACGTTGACAATGATGCCCTTGGCCAAAAAGGGCGTATGCGTTTTTTCCTGAATATATTCAGGAAAAAACGCATACGCCCTTTTTGGCCAACCAAGCCACCTGGAAAGGCAAATCAGCGCTACAAAGAAGTCTCGCTTCCCATCGGTCAAAAGGGCCATGCTGAAAAAAGTGTCAAAACCAGAAATGCAGGACAGGCCATGGAGAAATGGGAGCCTTGCTACACTGATGGGCGGGATGTAAATTGCCAAGAGCCACTCTGGAGAAGTGTCCGGTGAGTCCTGAAACATCTGAAAAACACAGCTTAGAGAGCATAGGGCACTTCCACTCATGGGGGTATAAATTGGGAAAATTAAAAATCAGCAAGACACAAGCACCCCAAAGTTTAGGGCTGCTCTGTTGACCAGGACCTCCACTTCATTCCACCTTAAATATCCCAGGAAAGAGAAAAATGGAGAAAGAAGTTGTGGTCCTTATGTACATTGGAATATCACTCAGCCAGGAAATCAATGTCGTAAGGTTAGTAGCAGCATGATGAGTGGATTTAGGTACGACGATTCTAAGTGAAATAAGTCACACAGAAAAGGACACTTCTCATAAGGTATCACTGATAGAGGGAATGTAAAAACCGTTACACTTGAACTGAATTACAAAACAGAACAGAGTCACACATGCAGAAAACACACTATGGCTGCTTAACGGGAAAGGTGAGGTGGGGTGATACATAAAACAAGGGTATCAAATTAGCTCAGATACCGTTCCATAAACCCAATATGTAATAGACAAGACCTACTCCTTGCTCAGAGAACTGGACTCAACACGCCCTATTCACCGCACAAGAATATATCTGACTAATAATAATCGTAAAACCTATGTATTGATATCTCTCTGTTAGTGTGTCAAGTGGGTGTAAAGCGGCATAAACACAGCAGTGAAAAGCAGCTAAACCCCATTATAAAAATAAATTACTTTGAAACACCCATGAAACAAAGACAGTGAAAGAGAGAGAAATTCTTACACAATGCGTTCAGGGGCTGTGATGCAACCTGGATTGACCATATCTAGACGCACAGCTGGATGAGACATAAGGGTGGACACTCTTGGGGCTGAGAGGTTTGGTGAGGTTGGGTGAGCAAACGCAGACCCTTTAAAGGAATACTGCGTGGTACCCATCGCATGGGTCCCAAATCTCCAGGTTCAAGGGCATCTTCCTACATCAAAAACATGCATGAGAAACCCAGAAGATGGTACACCGTGTGATGGGGAAAGGTTTCTAAAACGCACCTCATTTCTCAACTCCTTGTGCCCGGGTTCGCCATTACAGCCGCTTTACTAGCAAGCTCCCTACTTGGAGCATCAGCACCTTTAACCTCCTGTTCCATGCAGGTTGCAATTTGTCCTGAGGATAAACGGGAAGACGTGGAACCAACGAGAGACTAGCTCTTGGTGTTGGGACAGGCACAGGTCACTCTATTTTCCCATCAGAAAGAAGAATTAACCACAGGCTCAGCCTGCCCCCCGGAACCAGAACAGGGCCTGAAGCCATTCTGCGATTTTGCGGCCAGCTCCCATAAAAACGAGTTGTAAAATGGAGGTTCAGGGCACTGCAATTCACAAACCTGCAGAGTTATAAATGATAACTCCCGTCCACAAATATATTGAGGGAAGGCAAAGAAGAGGATTTGAAATCAAGGCAGAATTGCAGGAAACAGATTTCAGGAGGTAGATACGAATCGCCTTTAAAGCACATGAAAAGCGGCAAAACGTTGACAATGATGCCCTTGGCCAAAAAGGGCGTATGCGTTTTTTCCTGAATATATTCAGGAAAAAACGCATACGCCCTTTTTGGCCAACCAAGCCACCTGGAAAGGCAAATCAGCGCTACAAAGAAGTCTCGCTTCCCATCGGTCAAAAGGGCCATGCTGAAAAAAGTGTCAAAACCAGAAATGCAGGACAGGCCATGGAGAAATGGGAGCCTTGCTACACTGATGGGCGGGATGTAAATTGCCAAGAGCCACTCTGGAGAAGTGTCCGGTGAGTCCTGAAACATCTGAAAAACACAGCTTAGAGAGCATAGGGCACTTCCACTCATGGGGGTATAAATTGGGAAAATTAAAAATCAGCAAGACACAAGCACCCCAAAGTTTAGGGCTGCTCTGTTGACCAGGACCTCCAATTCATTCCACCTTAAATATCCCAGGAAAGAGAAAAATGGAGAAAGAAGTTGTGGTCCTTATGTACATTGGAATATCACTCAGCCAGGAAATCAATGTCGTAAAGTTAGTAGCAGCATGATGAGTGGATTTAGGTACGATGATTCTAAGTGAAATAAGTCACACAGAAAAGGACACTTCTCATAAGGTATCACTGATAGAGGGAATGTAAAAACCGTTACACTTGAACTGAATTACAAAACAGAACAGAGTCACACATGCAGAAAACACACTATGGCTGCTTAACGGGAAAGGTGAGGTGGGGTGATACATAAAACAAGGGTATCAAATTAGCTCAGATACCGTTCCATAAACCCAATATGTAATAGACAAGACCTACTCCTTGCTCAGAGAACTGGACTCAACACGCCCTATTCACCGCACAAGAATATATCTGACTAATAATAATCGTAAAACCTATGTATTGATATCTCTCTGTTAGTGTGTCAAGTGGGTGTAAAGCGGCATAAACACAGCAGTGAAAAGCAGCTAAACCCCATTATAAAAATAAATTACTTTGAAACACCCATGAAACAAAGACAGTGAAAGAGAGAGAAATTCTTACACAATGCGTTCAGGGGCTGTGATGCAACCTGGATTGACCATATCTAGACGCACAGCTGGATGAGACATAAGGGTGGACACTCTTGGGGCTGAGAGGTTTGGTGAGGTTGGGTGAGCAAACGCAGACCCTTTAAAGGAATACTGCGTGGTACCCATCGCATGGGTCCCAAATCTCCAGGTTCAAGGGCATCTTCCTACATCAAAAACATGCATGAGAAACCCAGAAGATGGTACACCGTGTGATGGGGAAAGGTTTCTAAAACGCACCTCATTTCTCATCTCCTTGTGCCCGGGTTCGCCATTCCAGCCGCTTTACTAGCAAGCTCCCTACTTGGAGCATCAGCACCTTTAACCTCCTGTTCCATACAGGTTGCAATTTGTCCTCAGGATAAACGGGAAGACGTGGAACCAACGAGAGACTAGCTCTTGGTGTTGGGACAGGCACAGGTCACTCTATTTTCCCATCAGAAAGAAGAATTAACCACAGGCTCAGCCTGCCCCCCGGAACCAGAACAGGGCCTGAAGCCATTCTGCGATTTTGCGGCCAGCTCCCATAAAAACGAGTTGTAAAATGGAGGTTCAGGGCACTGCAATTCACAAACCTGCAGAGTTATAAATGAGAACTCTCGTCCACAAATATATTGAGGGAAGGCAAAGAAGAGGATTTGAAATCAAGGCAGAATTGCAGGAAACAGATTTCAGGAGGTAGATACGAATCGCCTTTAAAGCACATGAAAAGCGGCAAAACGTTGACAATGATGCCCTTGGCCAAAAAGGGCGTATGCGTTTTTTCCTGAATATATTCAGGAAAAAACGCATACGCCCTTTTTGGCCAACCAAGCCACCTGGAAAGGCAAATCAGCGCTACAAAGAAGTCTCGCTTCCCATCGGTCAAAAGGGCCATGCTGAAAAAAGTGTCAAAACCAGAAATGCAGGACAGGCCATGGAGAAATGGGAGCCTTGCTACACTGATGGGCGGGATGTAAATTGCCAAGAGCCACTCTGGAGAAGTGTCCGGTGAGTCCTGAAACATCTGAAAAACACAGCTTAGAGAGCATAGGGCACTTCCACTCATGGGGGTATAAATTGGGAAAATTAAAAATCAGCAAGACACAAGCACCCCAAAGTTTAGGGCTGCTCTGTTGACCAGGACCTCCACTTCATTCCACCTTAAATATCCCAGGAAAGAGAAAAATGGAGAAAGAAGTTGTGGTCCTTATGTACATTGGAATATCACTCAGCCAGGAAATCAATGTCGTAAGGTTAGTAGCAGCATGATGAGTGGATTTAGGTACGACGATTCTAAGTGAAATAAGTCACACAGAAAAGGACACTTCTCATAAGGTATCACTGATAGAGGGAATGTAAAAACCGTTACACTTGAACTGAATTACAAAACAGAACAGAGTCACACATGCAGAAAACACACTATGGCTGCTTAACGGGAAAGGTGAGGTGGGGTGATACATAAAACAAGGGTATCAAATTAGCTCAGATACCGTTCCATAAACCCAATATGTAATAGACAAGACCTACTCCTTGCTCAGAGAACTGGACTCAACACGCCCTATTCACCGCACAAGAATATATCTGACTAATAATAATCGTAAAACCTATGTATTGATATCTCTCTGTTAGTGTGTCAAGTGGGTGTAAAGCGGCATAAACACAGCAGTGAAAAGCAGCTAAACCCCATTATAAAAATAAATTACTTTGAAACACCCATGAAACAAAGACAGTGAAAGAGAGAGAAATTCTTACACAATGCGTTCAGGGGCTGTGATGCAACCTGGATTGACCATATCTAGACGCACAGCTGGATGAGACATAAGGGTGGACACTCTTGGGGCTGAGAGGTTTGGTGAGGTTGGGTGAGCAAACGCAGACCCTTTAAAGGAATACTGCGTGGTACCCATCGCATGGGTCCCAAATCTCCAGGTTCAAGGGCATCTTCCTACATCAAAAACATGCATGAGAAACCCAGAAGATGGTACACCGTGTGATGGGGAAAGGTTTCTAAAACGCACCTCATTTCTCAACTCCTTGTGCCCGGGTTCGCCATTCCAGCCGCTTTACTAGCAAGCTCCCTACTTGGAGCATCAGCACCTTTAACCTCCTGTTCCATACAGGTTGCAATTTGTCCTGAGGATAAACGGGAAGACGTGGAACCAACGAGAGACTAGCTCTTGGTGTTGGGACAGGCACAGGTCACTCTATTTTCCCATCAGAAAGAAGAATTAACCACAGGCTCAGCCTGCCCCCCGGAACCAGAACAGGGCCTGAAGCCATTCTGCGATTTTGCGGCCAGCTCCCATAAAAACGAGTTGTAAAATGGAGGTTCAGGGCACTGCAATTCACAAACCTGCAGAGTTATAAATGATAACTCCCGTCCACAAATATATTGAGGGAAGGCAAAGAAGAGGATTTGAAATCAAGGCAGAATTGCAGGAAACAGATTTCAGGAGGTAGATACGAATCGCCTTTAAAGCACATGAAAAGCGGCAAAACGTTGACAATGATGCCCTTGGCCAAAAAGGGCGTATGCGTTTTTTCCTGAATATATTCAGGAAAAAACGCATACGCCCTTTTTGGCCAACCAAGCCACCTGGAAAGGCAAATCAGCGCTACAAAGAAGTCTCGCTTCCCATCGGTCAAAAGGGCCATGCTGAAAAAAGTGTCAAAACCAGAAATGCAGGACAGGCCATGGAGAAATGGGAGCCTTGCTACACTGATGGGCGGGATGTAAATTGCCAAGAGCCACTCTGGAGAAGTGTCCGGTGAGTCCTGAAACATCTGAAAAACACAGCTTAGAGAGCATAGGGCACTTCCACTCATGGGGGTATAAATTGGGAAAATTAAAAATCAGCAAGACACAAGCACCCCAAAGTTTAGGGCTGCTCTGTTGACCAGGACCTCCACTTCATTCCACCTTAAATATCCCAGGAAAGAGAAAAATGGAGAAAGAAGTTGTGGTCCTTATGTACATTGGAATATCACTCAGCCAGGAAATCAATGTCGTAAGGTTAGTAGCAGCATGATGAGTGGATTTAGGTACGACGATTCTAAGTGAAATAAGTCACACAGAAAAGGACACTTCTCATAAGGTATCACTGATAGAGGGAATGTAAAAACCGTTACACTTGAACTGAATTACAAAACAGAACAGAGTCACACATGCAGAAAACACACTATGGCTGCTTAACGGGAAAGGTGAGGTGGGGTGATACATAAAACAAGGGTATCAAATTAGCTCAGATACCGTTCCATAAACCCAATATGTAATAGACAAGACCTACTCCTTGCTCAGAGAACTGGACTCAACACGCCCTATTCACCGCACAAGAATATATCTGACTAATAATAATCGTAAAACCTATGTATTGATATCTCTCTGTTAGTGTGTCAAGTGGGTGTAAAGCGGCATAAACACAGCAGTGAAAAGCAGCTAAACCCCATTATAAAAATAAATTACTTTGAAACCACCATGAAACAAAGACAGTGAAAGAGAGAGAAATTCTTACACAATGCGTTCAGGGACTGTGATGCAACCTGGATTGACCATATCTAGACGCACAGCTGGATGAGACATAAGGGTGGACACTCTTGGGGCTGAGAGGTTTGGTGAGGTTGGGTGAGCAAACGCAGACCCTTTAAAGGAATACTGCGTGGTACCCATCGCATGGGTCCCAAATCTCCAGGTTCAAGGGCATCTTCCTACATCAAAAACATGCATGAGAAACCCAGAAGATGGTACACCGTGTGATGGGGAAAGGTTTCTAAAACGCACCTCATTTCTCAACTCCTTGTGCCCGGGTTCGCCATTACAGCCGCTTTACTAGCAAGCTCCCTACTTGGAGCATCAGCACCTTTAACCTCCTGTTCCATGCAGGTTGCAATTTGTCCTGAGGATAAACGGGAAGACGTGGAACCAACGAGAGACTAGCTCTTGGTGTTGGGACAGGCACAGGTCACTCTATTTTCCCATCAGAAAGAAGAATTAACCACAGGCTCAGCCTGCCCCCCGGAACCAGAACAGGGCCTGAAGCCATTCTGCGATTTTGCGGCCAGCTCCCATAAAAACGAGTTGTAAAATGGAGGTTCAGGGCACTGCAATTCACAAACCTGCAGAGTTATAAATGATAACTCCCGTCCACAAATATATTGAGGGAAGGCAAAGAAGAGGATTTGAAATCAAGGCAGAATTGCAGGAAACAGATTTCAGGAGGTAGATACGAATCGCCTTTAAAGCACATGAAAAGCGGCAAAACGTTGACAATGATGCCCTTGGCCAAAAAGGGCGTATGCGTTTTTTCCTGAATATATTCAGGAAAAAACGCATACGCCCTTTTTGGCCAACCAAGCCACCTGGAAAGGCAAATCAGCGCTACAAAGAAGTCTCGCTTCCCATCGGTCAAAAGGGCCATGCTGAAAAAAGTGTCAAAACCAGAAATGCAGGACAGGCCATGGAGAAATGGGAGCCTTGCTACACTGATGGGCGGGATGTAAATTGCCAAGAGCCACTCTGGAGAAGTGTCCGGTGAATCCTGAAACATCTGAAAAACACAGCTTAGAGAGCATAGGGCACTTCCACTCATGGGGGTATAAATTGGGAAAATTAAAAATCAGCAAGACACAAGCACCCCAAAGTTTAGGGCTGCTCTGTTGACCAGGACCTCCACTTCATTCCACCTTAAATATCCCAGGAAAGAGAAAAATGGATAAAGAAGTTGTGGTCCTTATGTACAATGGAATATCACTCAGCCAGGAAATCAATGTCGTAAGGTTAGTAGCAGCATGATGAGTGGATTTAGGTACGACGATTCTAAGTGAAATAAGTCACACAGAAAAGGACACTTCTCATAAGGTATCACTGATAGAGGGAATGTAAAAACCGTTACACTTGAACTGAATTACAAAACAGAACAGAGTCACACATGCAGAAAACACACTATGGCTGCTTAACGGGAAAGGTGAGGTGGGGTGATACATAAAACAAGGGTATCAAATTAGCTCAGATACCGTTCCATAAACCCAATATGTAATAGACAAGACCTACTCCTTGCTCAGAGAACTGGACTCAACACGCCCTATTCACCGCACAAGAATATATCTGACTAATAATAATCGTAAAACCTATGTATTGATATCTCTCTGTTAGTGTGTCAAGTGGGTGTAAAGCGGCATAAACACAGCAGTGAAAAGCAGCTAAACCCCATTATAAAAATAAATTACTTTGAAACACCCATGAAACAAAGACAGTGAAAGAGAGAGAAATTCTTACACAATGCGTTCAGGGGCTGTGATGCAACCTGGATTGACCATATCTAGACGCACAGCTGGATGAGACATAAGGGTGGACACTCTTGGGGCTGAGAGGTTTGGTGAGGTTGGGTGAGCAAACGCAGACCCTTTAAAGGAATACTGCGTGGTACCCATCGCATGGGTCCCAAATCTCCAGGTTCAAGGGCATCTTCCTACATCAAAAACATGCATGAGAAACCCAGAAGATGGTACACCGTGTGATGGGGAAAGGTTTCTAAAACGCACCTCATTTCTCATCTCCTTGTGCCCGGGTTCGCCATTCCAGCCGCTTTACTAGCAAGCTCCCTACTTGGAGCATCAGCACCTTTAACCTCCTGTTCCATACAGGTTGCAATTTGTCCTGAGGATAAACGGGAAGACGTGGAACCAACGAGAGACTAGCTCTTGGTGTTGGGACAGGCACAGGTCACTCTATTTTCCCATCAGAAAGAAGAATTAACCACAGGCTCAGCCTGCCCCCCGGAACCAGAACAGGGCCTGAAGCCATTCTGCGATTTTGCGGCCAGCTCCCATAAAAACGAGTTGTAAAATGGAGGTTCAGGGCACTGCAATTCACAAACCTGCAGAGTTATAAATGAGAACTCTCGTCCACAAATATATTGAGGGAAGGCAAAGAAGAGGATTTGAAATCAAGGCAGAATTGCAGGAAACAGATTTCAGGAGGTAGATACGAATCGCCTTTAAAGCACATGAAAAGCGGCAAAACGTTGACAATGATGCCCTTGGCCAAAAAGGGCGTATGCGTTTTTTCCTGAATATATTCAGGAAAAAACGCATACGCCCTTTTTGGCCAACCAAGCCACCTGGAAAGGCAAATCAGCGCTACAAAGAAGTCTCGCTTCCCATCGGTCAAAAGGGCCATGCTGAAAAAAGTGTCAAAACCAGAAATGCAGGACAGGCCATGGAGAAATGGGAGCCTTGCTACACTGATGGGCGGGATGTAAATTGCCAAGAGCCACTCTGGAGAAGTGTCCGGTGAGTCCTGAAACATCTGAAAAACACAGCTTAGAGAGCATAGGGCACTTCCACTCATGGGGGTATAAATTGGGAAAATTAAAAATCAGCAAGACACAAGCACCCCAAAGTTTAGGGCTGCTCTGTTGACCAGGACCTCCACTTCATTCCACCTTAAATATCCCAGGAAAGAGAAAAATGGAGAAAGAAGTTGTGGTCCTTATGTACATTGGAATATCACTCAGCCAGGAAATCAATGTCGTAAGGTTAGTAGCAGCATGATGAGTGGATTTAGGTACGACGATTCTAAGTGAAATAAGTCACACAGAAAAGGACACTTCTCATAAGGTATCACTGATAGAGGGAATGTAAAAACCGTTACACTTGAACTGAATTACAAAACAGAACAGAGTCACACATGCAGAAAACACACTATGGCTGCTTAACGGGAAAGGTGAGGTGGGGTGATACATAAAACAAGGGTATCAAATTAGCTCAGATACCGTTCCATAAACCCAATATGTAATAGACAAGACCTACTCCTTGCTCAGAGAACTGGACTCAGCACGCCCTATTCACTGCACAAGAATATATCTGACTAATAATAATCGTAAAACCTATGTATTGATATCTCTCTGTTAGTGTGTCAAGTGGGTGTAAAGCGGCATAAACACAGCAGTGAAAAGCAGCTAAACCCCATTATAAAAATAAATTACTTTGAAACACCCATGAAACAAAGACAGTGAAAGAGAGAGAAATTCTTACACAATGCGTTCAGGGGCTGTGATGCAACCTGTATTGACCATATCTAGATGCACAGCTGGATGAGACATAAGGGTGGACACTCTTGGGGCTGAGAGGTTTGGTGAGGTTGGGTGAGCAAACGCAGACCCTTTAAAGGAATACTGCGTGGTACCCATCGCATGGGTCCCAAATCTCCAGGTTCAAGGGCATCTTCCTACATCAAAAACATATATGAGAAACCCAGAAGATGGTACACCGTGTGATGGGGAAAGGTTTCTAAAACGCACCTCATTTCTCATCTCCTTGTGCCCGGGTTCGCCATTCCAGCCGCTTTACTAGCAAGCTCCCTACTTGGAGCATCAGCACCTTTAACCTCCTGTTCCATACAGGTTGCAATTTGTCCTGAGGATAAACGGGAAGACGTGGAACCAACGAGAGACTAGCTCTTGGTGTTGGGACAGGCACAGGTCACTCTATTTTCCCATCAGAAAGAAGAATTAACCACAGGCTCAGCCTGCCCCCCGGAACCAGAACAGGGCCTGAAGCCATTCTGCGATTTTGCGGCCAGCTCCCATAAAAACGAGTTGTAAAATGGAGGTTCAGGGCACTGCAATTCACAAACCTGCAGAGTTATTAATGATAACTCTCGTCCACAAATATATTGAGGGAAGGCAAAGAAGAGGATTTGAAATCAAGGCAGAATTGCAGGAAACAGATTTCAGGAGGTAGATTCGAATCGCCTTTAAAGCACATGAAAAGCGGCAAAACGTTGACAATGATGACCTTGGCCAAAAAGGGCGTATGCGTTTTTTCCTGAATATATTCAGGAAAAAACGCTTACGCCCTTTTTGGCCAACCAAGCAACCTGGAAAGGCAAATCAGCGCTACAAAGAAGTCTCGCTTCCCATCGGTCAAAAGGGCCATGCTGAAAAAAGTGTCAAAACCAGAAATGCAGGACAGGCCATGGAGAAATGGGAGCCTTGCTACACTGATGGGCGGGATGTAAATTGCCAAGAGCCACTCTGGAGAAGTGTCCGGTGAGTCCTGAAACATCTGAAAAACACAGCTTAGAGAGCATAGGGCACTTCCACTCATGGGGGTATAAATTGGGAAAATTAAAAATCAGCAAGACACAAGCACCCCAAAGTTTAGGGCTGCTCTGTTGACCAGGACCTCCACTTCATTCCACCTTAAATATCCCAGGAAAGAGAAAAATGGATAAAGAAGTTGTGGTCCTTATGTACATTGGAATATCACTCAGCCAGGAAATCAATGTCGTAAGGTTAGTAGCAGCATGATGAGTGGATTTAGGTACGACGATTCTAAGTGAAATAAGTCACACAGAAAAGGACACTTCTCATAAGGTATCACTGATAGAGGGAATGTAAAAACCGTTACACTTGAACTGAATTACAAAACAGAACAGAGTCACACATGCAGAAAACACACTATGGCTGCTTAACGGGAAAGGTGAGGTGGGGTGATACATAAAACAAGGGTATCAAATTAGCTCAGATACCGTTCCATAAACCCAATATGTAATAGACAAGACCTACTCCTTGCTCAGAGAACTGGACTCAACACGCCCTATTCACCGCACAAGAATATATCTGACTAATAATAATCGTAAAACCTATGTATTGATATCTCTCTGTTAGTGTGTCAAGTGGGTGTAAAGCGGCATAAACACAGCAGTGAAAAGCAGCTAAACCCCATTATAAAAATAAATTACTTTGAAACACCCATGAAACAAAGACAGTGAAAGAGAGAGAAATTCTTACACAATGCGTTCAGGGGCTGTGATGCAACCTGGATTGACCATATCTAGATGCACAGCTGGATGAGACATAAGGGTGGACACTCTTGGGGCTGAGAGGTTTGGTGAGGTTGGGTGAGCAAACGCAGACCCTTTAAAGGAATACTGCGTGGTACCCATCGCATGGGTCCCAAATCTCCAGGTTCAAGGGCATCTTCCTACATCAAAAACATGCATGAGAAACCCAGAAGATGGTACACCGTGTGATGGGGAAAGGTTTCTAAAACGCACCTCATTTCTCATCTCCTTGTGCCCGGGTTCGCCATTCCAGCCGCTTTACTAGCAAGCTCCCTACTTGGAGCATCAGCACCTTTAACCTCCTGTTCCATACAGGTTGCAATTTGTCTTGAGGATAAACGGGAAGACGTGGAACCAACGAGAGACTAGCTCTTGGTGTTGGGACAGGCACAGGTCACTCTATTTTCCCATCAGAAAGAAGAATTAACAACAGGCTCAGCCTGCCCCCCGGAACCAGAACAGGGCCTGAAGCCATTCTGCGATTTTGCGGCCAGCTCCCATAAAAACGAGTTGTAAAATGGAGGTTCAGGGCACTGCAATTCACAAACCTGCAGAGTTATAAATGAGAACTCTCGTCCACAAATATATTGAGGGAAGGCAAAGAAGAGGATTTGAAATCAAGGCAGAATTGCAGGAAACAGATTTCAGGAGGTAGATACGAATCGCCTTTAAAGCACATGAAAAGCGGCAAAACGTTGACAATGATGCCCTTGGCCAAAAAGGGCGTATGCGTTTTTTCCTGAATATATTCAGGAAAAAACGCTTACGCCCTTTTTGGCCAACCAAGCAACCTGGAAAGGCAAATCAGCGCTACAAAGAAGTCTCGCTTCCCAGCGGTCAAAAGGGCCATGCTGAAAAAAGTGTCAAAACCAGAAATGCAGGACAGGCCATGGAGAAATGGGAGCCTTGCTACACTGATGGGCGGGATGTAAATTGCCAAGAGCCACTCTGGAGAAGTGTCCGGTGAGTCCTGAAACATCTGAAAAACACAGCTTAGAGAGCATAGGGCACTTCCACTCATGGGGGTATAAATTGGGAAAATTAAAAATCAGCAAGACACAAGCACCCCAAAGTTTAGGGCTGCTCTGTTGACCAGGACCTCCACTTCATTCCACCTTAAATATCCCAGGAAAGAGAAAAATGGAGAAAGAAGTTGTGGTCCTTATGTACATTGGAATATCACTCAGCCAGGAAATCAATGTCGTAAGGTTAGTAGCAGCATGATGAGTGGATTTAGGTACGACGATTCTAAGTGAAATAAGTCACACAGAAAAGGACACTTCTCATAAGGTATCACTGATAGAGGGAATGTAAAAACCGTTACACTTGAACTGAATTACAAAACAGAACAGAGTCACACATGCAGAAAACACACTATGGCTGCTTAACGGGAAAGGTGAGGTGGGGTGATACATAAAACAAGGGTATCAAATTAGCTCAGATACCGTTCCATAAACCCAATATGTAATAGACAAGACCTACTCCTTGCTCAGAGAACTGGACTCAACACGCCCTATTCACCGCACAAGAATATATCTGACTAATAATAATCGTAAAACCTATGTATTGATATCTCTCTGTTAGTGTGTCAAGTGGGTGTAAAGCGGCATAAACACAGCAGTGAAAAGCAGCTAAACCCCATTATAAAAATAAATTACTTTGAAACACCCATGAAACAAAGACAGTGAAAGAGAGAGAAATTCTTACACAATGCGTTCAGGGGCTGTGATGCAACCTGGATTGACCATATCTAGATGCACAGCTGGATGAGACATAAGGGTGGACACTCTTGGGGCTGAGAGGTTTGGTGAGGTTGGGTGAGCAAACGCAGACCCTTTAAAGGAATACTGCGTGGTACCCATCGCATGGGTCCCAAATCTCCAGGTTCAAGGGCATCTTCCTACATCAAAAACATGCATGAGAAACCCAGAAGATGGTACACCGTGTGATGGGGAAAGGTTTCTAAAACGCACCTCATTTCTCATCTCCTTGTGCCCGGGTTCGCCATTCCAGCCGCTTTACTAGCAAGCTCCCTACTTGGAGCATCAGCACCTTTAACCTCTTGTTCCATACAGGTTGCAATTTGTCCTGAGGATAAACGGGAAGACGTGGAACCAACGAGAGACTAGCTCTTGGTGTTGGGACAGGCACAGGTCACTCTATTTTCCCATCAGAAAGAAGAATTAACCACAGGCTCAGCCTGCCCCCCGGAAACAGAACAGGGCCTGAAGCCATTCTGCGATTTTGTGGCCAGCTCCCATAAAAACGAGTTGTAAAATGGAGGTTCAGGGCACTGCAATTCACAAACCTGCAGAGTTATTAATGATAACTCTCGTCCACAAATATATTGAGGGAAGGCAAAGAAGAGGATTTGAAATCAAGGCAGAATTGCAGGAAACAGATTTCAGGAGGTAGATTCGAATCGCCTTTAAAGCACATGAAAAGCGGCAAAACGTTGACAATGATGACCTTGGCCAAAAAGGGCGTATGCGTTTTTTCCTGAATATATTCAGGAAAAAACGCTTACGCCCTTTTTGGCCAACCAAGCAACCTGGAAAGGCAAATCAGCGCTACAAAGAAGTCTCGCTTCCCATCGGTCAAAAGGGCCATGCTGAAAAAAGTGTCAAAACCAGAAATGCAGGACAGGCCATGGAGAAATGGGAGCCTTGCTACACTGATGGGCGGGATGTAAATTGCCAAGAGCCACTCTGGAGAAGTGTCCGGTGAGTCCTGAAACATCTGAAAAACACAGCTTAGAGAGCATAGGGCACTTCCACTCATGGGGGTATAAATTGGGAAAATTAAAAATCAGCAAGACACAAGCACCCCAAAGTTTAGGGCTGCTCTGTTGACCAGGACCTCCACTTCATTCCACCTTAAATATCCCAGGAAAGAGAAAAATGGAGAAAGAAGTTGTGGTCCTTATGTACATTGGAATATCACTCAGCCAGGAAATCAATGTCGTAAGGTTAGTAGCAGCATGATGAGTGGATTTAGGTACGACGATTCTAAGTGAAATAAGTCACACAGAAAAGGACACTTCTCATAAGGTATCACTGATAGAGGGAATGTAAAAACCGTTACACTTGAACTGAATTACAAAACAGAACAGAGTCACACATGCAGAAAACACACTATGGCTGCTTAACGGGAAAGGTGAGGTGGGGTGATACATAAAACAAGGGTATCAAATTAGCTCAGATACCGTTCCATAAACCCAATATGTAATAGACAAGACCTACTCCTTGCTCAGAGAACTGGACTCAACACGCCCTATTCACCGCACAAGAATATATCTGACTAATAATAATCGTAAAACCTATGTATTGATATCTCTCTGTTAGTGTGTCAAGTGGGTGTAAAGCGGCATAAACACAGCAGTGAAAAGCAGCTAAACCCCATTATAAAAATAAATTACTTTGAAACACCCATGAAACAAAGACAGTGAAAGAGAGAGAAATTCTTACACAATGCGTTCAGGGGCTGTGATGCAACCTGGATTGACCATATCTAGATGCACAGCTGGATGAGACATAAGGGTGGACACTCTTGGGGCTGAGAGGTTTGGTGAGGTTGGGTGAGCAAACGCAGACCCTTTAAAGGAATACTGCGTGGTACCCATCGCATGGGTCCCAAATCTCCAGGTTCAAGGGCATCTTCCTACATCAAAAACATGCATGAGAAACCCAGAAGATGGTACACCGTGTGATGGGGAAAGGTTTCTAAAACGCACCTCATTTCTCATCTCCTTGTGCCCGGGTTCGCCATTCCAGCCGCTTTACTAGCAAGCTCCCTACTTGGAGCATCAGCACCTTTAACCTCTTGTTCCATACAGGTTGCAATTTGTCCTGAGGATAAACGGGAAGACGTGGAACCAACGAGAGACTAGCTCTTGGTGTTGGGACAGGCACAGGTCACTCTATTTTCCCATCAGAAAGAAGAATTAACCACAGGCTCAGCCTGCCCCCCGGAAACAGAACAGGGCCTGAAGCCATTCTGCGATTTTGTGGCCAGCTCCCATAAAAACGAGTTGTAAAATGGAGGTTCAGGGCACTGCAATTCACAAACCTGCAGAGTTATAAATGATAACTCTCGTCCACAAATATATTGAGGGAAGGCAAAGAAGAGGATTTGAAATCAAGGCAGAATTGCAGGAAACAGATTTCAGGAGGTAGATACGAATCGCCTTTAAAGCACATGAAAAGCGGCAAAACGTTGACAATGATGCCCTTGGCCAAAAAGGGCGTATGCGTTTTTTCCTGAATATATTCAGGAAAAAACGCATACGCCCTTTTTGGCCAACCAAGCCACCTGGAAAGGCAAATCAGCGCTACAAAGAAGTCTCGCTTCCCATCGGTCAAAAGGGCCATGCTGAAAAAAGTGTCAAAACCAGAAATGCAGGACAGGCCATGGAGAAATGGGAGCCTTGCTACACTGATGGGCGGGATGTAAATTGCCAAGAGCCACTCTGGAGAAGTGTCCGGTGAGTCCTGAAACATCTGAAAAACACAGCTTAGAGAGCATAGGGCACTTCCACTCATGGGGGTATAAATTGGGAAAATTAAAAATCAGCAAGACACAAGCACCCCAAAGTTTAGGGCTGCTCTGTTGACCAGGACCTCCACTTCATTCCACCTTAAATATCCCAGGAAAGAGAAAAATGGATAAAGAAGTTGTGGTCCTTATGTACAATGGAATATCACTCAGCCATGAAATCAATGTCGTAAGGTTAGTAGCAGCATGATGAGTGGATTTAGGTACGACGATTCTAAGTGAAATAAGTCACACAGAAAAGGACACTTCTCATAAGGTATCACTGATAGAGGGAATGTATAAACCGTTACACTTGAACTGAATTACAAAACAGAACAGAGTCACACATGCAGAAAACACACTATGGCTGCTTAACGGGAAAGGTGAGGTGGGGTGATACATAAAACAAGGGTATCAAATTAGCTCAGATACCGTTCCATAAACCCAATATGTAATAGACAAGACCTACTCCTTGCTCAGAGAACTGGACTCAGCACGCCCTATTCACTGCACAAGAATATATCTGACTAATAATAATCGTAAAACCTATGTATTGATATCTCTCTGTTAGTGTGTCAAGTGGGTGTAAAGCGGCATAAACACAGCAGTGAAAAGCAGCTAAACCCCATTATAAAAATAAATTACTTTGAAACACCCATGAAACAAAGACAGTGAAAGAGAGAGAAATTCTTACACAATGCGTTCAGGGGCTGTGATGCAACCTGGATTGACCATATCTAGACGCACAGCTGGATGAGACATAAGGGTGGACACTCTTGGGGCTGAGAGGTTTGGTGAGGTTGGGTGAGCAAACGCAGACCCTTTAAAGTAATACTGCGTGGTACCCATCGCATGGGTCCCAAATCTCCAGGTTCAAGGGCATCTTCCTACATCAAAAACATACATGAGAAACCCAGAAGATGGTACACCGTGTGATGGGGAAAGGTTTCTAAAACGCACCTCATTTCTCATCTCCTTGTGCCCGGGTTCGCCATTCCAGCCGCTTTACTAGCAAGCTCCCTACTTGGAGCATCAGCACCTTTAACCTCCTGTTCCATACAGGTTGCAATTTGTCCTGAGGATAAACGGGAAGACGTGGAACCAACGAGAGACTAGCTCTTGGTGTTGGGACAGGCACAGGTCACTCTATTTTCCCATCAGAAAGAAGAATTAACCACAGGCTCAGCCTGCCCCTCGGAACCAGAACAGGGCCTGAAGCCATTCTGCGATTTTGCGGCCAGCTCCCATAAAAACGAGTTGTAAAATGGAGGTTCAGGGCACTGCAATTCACAAACCTGCAGAGTTATTAATGATAACTCTCGTCCACAAATATATTGAGGGAAGGCAAAGAAGAGGATTTGAAATCAAGGCAGAATTGCAGGAAACAGATTTCAGGAGGTAGATTCGAATCGCCTTTAAAGCACATGAAAAGCGGCAAAACGTTGACAATGATGACCTTGGCCAAAAAGGGCGTATGCGTTTTTTCCTGAATATATTCAGGAAAAAACGCTTACGCCCTTTTTGGCCAACCAAGCAACCTGGAAAGGCAAATCAGCGCTACAAAGAAGTCTCGCTTCCCATCGGTCAAAAGGGCCATGCTGAAAAAAGTGTCAAAACCAGAAATGCAGGACAGGCCATGGAGAAATGGGAGCCTTGCTACACTGATGGGCGGGATGTAAATTGCCAAGAGCCACTCTGGAGAAGTGTCCGGTGAGTCCTGAAACATCTGAAAAACACAGCTTAGAGAGCATAGGGCACTTCCACTCATGGGGGTATAAATTGGGAAAATTAAAAATCAGCAAGACACAAGCACCCCAAAGTTTAGGGCTGCTCTGTTGACCAGGACCTCCACTTCATTCCACCTTAAATATCCCAGGAAAGAGAAAAATGGAGAAAGAAGTTGTGGTCCTTATGTACATTGGAATATCACTCAGCCAGGAAATCAATGTCGTAAGGTTAGTAGCAGCATGATGAGTGGATTTAGGTACGACGATTCTAAGTGAAATAAGTCACACAGAAAAGGACACTTCTCATAAGGTATCACTGAGAGAGGGAATGTAAAAACCGTTACACTTGAACTGAATTACAAAACAGAACAGAGTCACACATGCAGAAAACACACTATGGCTGCTTAACGGGAAAGGTGAGGTGGGGTGATACATAAAACAAGGGTATCAAATTAGCTCAGATACCGTTCCATAAACCCAATATGTAATAGACAAGACCTACTCCTTGCTCAGAGAACTGGACTCAACACGCCCTATTCACCGCACAAGAATATATCTGACTAATAATAATCGTAAAACCTATGTATTGATATCTCTCTGTTAGTGTGTCAAGTGGGTGTAAAGCGGCATAAACACAGCAGTGAAAAGCAGCTAAACCCCATTATAAAAATAAATTACTTTGAAACACCCATGAAACAAAGACAGTGAAAGAGAGAGAAATTCTTACACAATGCGTTCAGGGGCTGTGATGCAACCTGGATTGACCATATCTAGACGCACAGCTGGATGAGACATAAGGGTGGACACTCTTGGGGCTGAGAGGTTTGGTGAGGTTGGGTGAGCAAACGCAGACCCTTTAAAGGAATACTGCGTGGTACCCATCGCATGGGTCCCAAATCTCCAGGTTCAAGGGCATCTTCCTACATCAAAAACATGCATGAGAAACCCAGAAGATGGTACACCGTGTGATGGGGAAAGGTTTCTAAAACGCACCTCATTTCTCATCTCCTTGTGCCCGGGTTCGCCATTCCAGCCGCTTTACTAGCAAGCTCCCTACTTGGAGCATCAGCACCTTTAACCTCCTGTTCCATACAGGTTGCAATTTGTCCTGAGGATAAACGGGAAGACGTGGAACCAACGAGAGACTAGCTCTTGGTGTTGGGACAGGCACAGGTCACTCTATTTTCCCATCAGGAAGAAGAATTAACCACAGGCTCAGCCTGCCCCCCGGAAACAGAACAGGGCCTGAAGCCATTCTGCGATTTTGTGGCCAGCTCCCATAAAAACGAGTTGTAAAATGGAGGTTCAGGGCACTGCAATTCACAAACCTGCAGAGTTATAAATGATAACTCTCGTCCACAAATATATTGAGGGAAGGCAAAGAAGAGGATTTGAAATCAAGGCAGAATTGCAGGAAACAGATTTCAGGAGGTAGATACGAATCGCCTTTAAAGCACATGAAAAGCGGCAAAACGTTGACAATGATGCCCTTGGCCAAAAAGGGCGTATGCGTTTTTTCCTGAATATATTCAGGAAAAAACGCATACGCCCTTTTTGGCCAACCAAGCCACCTGGAAAGGCAAATCAGCGCTACAAAGAAGTCTCGCTTCCCATCGGTCAAAAGGGCCATGCTGAAAAAAGTGTCAAAACCAGAAATGCAGGACAGGCCATGGAGAAATGGGAGCCTTGCTACACTGATGGGCGGGATGTAAATTGCCAAGAGCCACTCTGGAGAAGTGTCCGGTGAGTCCTGAAACATCTGAAAAACACAGCTTAGAGAGCATAGGGCACTTCCACTCATGGGGGTATAAATTGGGAAAATTAAAAATCAGCAAGACACAAGCACCCCAAAGTTTAGGGCTGCTCTGTTGACCAGGACCTCCACTTCATTCCACCTTAAATATCCCAGGAAAGAGAAAAATGGATAAAGAAGTTGTGGTCCTTATGTACATTGGAATATCACTCAGCCAGGAAATCAATGTCGTAAGGTTAGTAGCAGCATGATGAGTGGATTTAGGTACGACGATTCTAAGTGAAATAAGTCACACAGAAAAGGACACTTCTCATAAGGTATCACTGATAGAGGGAATGTAAAAACCGTTACACTTGAACTGAATTACAAAACAGAACAGAGTCACACATGCAGAAAACACACTATGGCTGCTTAACGGGAAAGGTGAGGTGGGGTGATACATAAAACGAGGGTATCAAATTAGCTCAGATACCGTTCCATAAACCCAATATGTAATAGACAAGACCTACTCCTTGCTCAGAGAACTGGACTCAACACGCCCTATTCACCGCACAAGAATATATCTGACTAATAATAATCGTAAAACCTATGTATTGATATCTCTCTGTTAGTGTGTCAAGTGGGTGTAAAGCGGCATAAACACAGCAGTGAAAAGCAGCTAAACCCCATTATAAAAATAAATTACTTTGAAACACCCATGAAACAAAGACAGTGAAAGAGAGAGAAATTCTTACACAATGCGTTCAGGGGCTGTGATGCAACCTGGATTGACCATATCTAGACGCACAGCTGGATGAGACATAAGGGTGGACACTCTTGGGGCTGAGAGGTTTGGTGAGGTTGGGTGAGCAAATGCAGACCCTTTAAAGGAATACTGCGTGGTACCCATCGCATGGGTCCCAAATCTCCAGGTTCAAGGGCATCTTCCTACATCAAAAACATGCATGAGAAACCCAGAAGATGGTACACCGTGTGATGGGGAAAGGTTTCTAAAACGCACCTCATTTCTCAACTCCTTGTGCCCGGGTTCGCCATTCCAGCTGCTTTACTAGCAAGCTCCATACTTGGAGCATTAGCACCTTTAACCTCCTGTTCCATGCAGGTTGCAATTTGTCCTGAGGATAAACGGGAAGACGTGGAACCAACGAGAGACTAGCTCTTGGTGTTGGGACAGGCACAGGTCACTCTATTTTCCCATCAGAAAGAAGAATTAACCACAGGCTCAGCCTGCCCCCCGGAACCAGAACAGGGCCTGAAGCCATTCTGCGATTTTGCGGCCAGCTCCCATAAAAACGAGTTGTAAAATGGAGGTTCAGGGCACTGCAATTCACAAACCTGCAGAGTTATAAATGATAACTCTCGTCCACAAATATATTGAGGGAAGGCAAAGAAGAGGATTTGAAATCAAGGCAGAATTGCAGGAAACAGATTTCAGGAGGTAGATACGAATCGCCTTTAAAGCACATGAAAAGCGGCAAAACGTTGACAATGATGCCCTTGGCCAAAAAGGGCGTATGCGTTTTTTCCTGAATATATTCAGGAAAAAACGCATACGCCCTTTTTGGCCAACCAAGCCACCTGGAAAGGCAAATCAGCGCTACAAAGAAGTCTCGCTTCCCATCGGTCAAAAGGGCCATGCTGAAAAAAGTGTCAAAACCAGAAATGCAGGACAGGCCATGGAGAAATGGGAGCCTTGCTACACTGATGGGCGGGATGTAAATTGCCAAGAGCCACTCTGGAGAAGTGTCCGGTGAGTCCTGAAACATCTGAAAAACACAGCTTAGAGAGCATAGGGCACTTCCACTCATGGGGGTATAAATTGGGAAAATTAAAAATCAGCAAGACACAAGCACCCCAAAGTTTAGGGCTGCTCTGTTGACCAGGACCTCCACTTCATTCCACCTTAAATATCCCAGGAAAGAGAAAAATGGATAAAGAAGTTGTGGTCCTTATGTACAATGGAATATCACTCAGCCATGAAATCAATGTCGTAAGGTTAGTAGCAGCATGATGAGTGGATTTAGGTACGACGATTCTAAGTGAAATAAGTCACACAGAAAAGGACACTTCTCATAAGGTATCACTGATAGAGGGAATGTATAAACCGTTACACTTGAACTGAATTACAAAACAGAACAGAGTCACACATGCAGAAAACACACTATGGCTGCTTAACGGGAAAGGTGAGGTGGGGTGATACATAAAACAAGGGTATCAAATTAGCTCAGATACCGTTCCATAAACCCAATATGTAATAGACAAGACCTACTCCTTGCTCAGAGAACTGGACTCAGCACGCCCTATTCACTGCACAAGAATATATCTGACTAATAATAATCGTAAAACCTATGTATTGATATCTCTCTGTTAGTGTGTCAAGTGGGTGTAAAGCGGCATAAACACAGCAGTGAAAAGCAGCTAAACCCCATTATAAAAATAAATTACTTTGAAACACCCATGAAACAAAGACAGTGAAAGAGAGAGAAATTCTTACACAATGCGTTCAGGGGCTGTGATGCAACCTGGATTGACCATATCTAGACGCACAGCTGGATGAGACATAAGGGTGGACACTCTTGGGGCTGAGAGGTTTGGTGAGGTTGGGTGAGCAAACGCAGACCCTTTAAAGGAATACTGCGTGGTACCCATCGCATGGGTCCCAAATCTCCAGGTTCAAGGGCATCTTCCTACATCAAAAACATACATGAGAAACCCAGAAGATGGTACACCGTGTGATGGGGAAAGGTTTCTAAAACGCACCTCATTTCTCATCTCCTTGTGCCCGGGTTCGCCATTCCAGCCGCTTTACTAGCAAGCTCCCTACTTGGAGCATCAGCACCTTTAACCTCCTGTTCCATACAGGTTGCAATTTGTCCTGAGGATAAACGGGAAGACGTGGAACCAACGAGAGACTAGCTCTTGGTGTTGGGACAGGCACAGGTCACTCTATTTTCCCATCAGAAAGAAGAATTAACCACAGGCTCAGCCTGCCCCTCGGAACCAGAACAGGGCCTGAAGCCATTCTGCGATTTTGCGGCCAGCTCCCATAAAAACGAGTTGTAAAATGGAGGTTCAGGGCACTGCAATTCACAAACCTGCAGAGTTATTAATGATAACTCTCGTCCACAAATATATTGAGGGAAGGCAAAGAAGAGGATTTGAAATCAAGGCAGAATTGCAGGAAACAGATTTCAGGAGGTAGATTCGAATCGCCTTTAAAGCACATGAAAAGCGGCAAAACGTTGACAATGATGACCTTGGCCAAAAAGGGCGTATGCGTTTTTTCCTGAATATATTCAGGAAAAAACGCTTACGCCCTTTTTGGCCAACCAAGCAACCTGGAAAGGCAAATCAGCGCTACAAAGAAGTCTCGCTTCCCATCGGTCAAAAGGGCCATGCTGAAAAAAGTGTCAAAACCAGAAATGCAGGACAGGCCATGGAGAAATGGGAGCCTTGCTACACTGATGGGCGGGATGTAAATTGCCAAGAGCCACTCTGGAGAAGTGTCCGGTGAGTCCTGAAACATCTGAAAAACACAGCTTAGAGAGCATAGGGCACTTCCACTCATGGGGGTATAAATTGGGAAAATTAAAAATCAGCAAGACACAAGCACCCCAAAGTTTAGGGCTGCTCTGTTGACCAGGACCTCCACTTCATTCCACCTTAAATATCCCAGGAAAGAGAAAAATGGAGAAAGAAGTTGTGGTCCTTATGTACATTGGAATATCACTCAGCCAGGAAATCAATGTCGTAAGGTTAGTAGCAGCATGATGAGTGGATTTAGGTACGACGATTCTAAGTGAAATAAGTCACACAGAAAAGGACACTTCTCATAAGGTATCACTGATAGAGGGAATGTAAAAACCGTTACACTTGAACTGAATTACAAAACAGAACAGAGTCACACATGCAGAAAACACACTATGGCTGCTTAACGGGAAAGGTGAGGTGGGGTGATACATAAAACGAGGGTATCAAATTAGCTCAGATACCGTTCCATAAACCCAATATGTAATAGACAAGACCTACTCCTTGCTCAGAGAACTGGACTCAACACGCCCTATTCACCGCACAAGAATATATCTGACTAATAATAATCGTAAAACCTATGTATTGATATCTCTCTGTTAGTGTGTCAAGTGGGTGTAAAGCGGCATAAACACAGCAGTGAAAAGCAGCTAAACCCCATTATAAAAATAAATTACTTTGAAACACCCATGAAACAAAGACAGTGAAAGAGAGAGAAATTCTTACACAATGCGTTCAGGGGCTGTGATGCAACCTGGATTGACCATATCTAGAAGCACAGCTGGATGAGACATAAGGGTGGACACTCTTGGGGCTGAGAGGTTTGGTGAGGTTGGGTGAGCAAACGCAGACCCTTTAAAGGAATACTGCGTGGTACCCATCGCATGGGTCCCAAATCTCCAGGTTCAAGGGCATCTTCCTACATCAAAAACATGCATGAGAAACCCAGAAGATGGTACACCGTGTGATGGGGAAAGGTTTCTAAAACGCACCTCATTTCTCATCTCCTTGTGCCCGGGTTCGCCATTCCAGCCGCTTTACTAGCAAGCTCCCTACTTGGAGCATCAGCACCTTTAACCTCCTGTTCCATACAGGTTGCAATTTGTCCTGAGGATAAACGGGAAGACGTGGAACCAACGAGAGACTAGCTCTTGGTGTTGGGACAGGCACAGGTCACTCTATTTTCCCATCAGGAAGAAGAATTAACCACAGGCTCAGCCTGCCCCCCGGAAACAGAACAGGGCCTGAAGCCATTCTGCGATTTTGTGGCCAGCTCCCATAAAAACGAGTTGTAAAATGGAGGTTCAGGGCACTGCAATTCACAAACCTGCAGAGTTATAAATGATAACTCTCGTCCACAAATATATTGAGGGAAGGCAAAGAAGAGGATTTGAAATCAAGGCAGAATTGCAGGAAACAGATTTCAGGAGGTAGATACGAATCGCCTTTAAAGCACATGAAAAGCGGCAAAACGTTGACAATGATGCCCTTGGCCAAAAAGGGCGTATGCGTTTTTTCCTGAATATATTCAGGAAAAAACGCATACGCCCTTTTTGGCCAACCAAGCCACCTGGAAAGGCAAATCAGCGCTACAAAGAAGTCTCGCTTCCCATCGGTCAAAAGGGCCATGCTGAAAAAAGTGTCAAAACCAGAAATGCAGGACAGGCCATGGAGAAATGGGAGCCTTGCTACACTGATGGGCGGGATGTAAATTGCCAAGAGCCACTCTGGAGAAGTGTCCGGTGAGTCCTGAAACATCTGAAAAACACAGCTTAGAGAGCATAGGGCACTTCCACTCATGGGGGTATAAATTGGGAAAATTAAAAATCAGCAAGACACAAGCACCCCAAAGTTTAGGGCTGCTCTGTTGACCAGGACCTCCACTTCATTCCACCTTAAATATCCCAGGAAAGAGAAAAATGGATAAAGAAGTTGTGGTCCTTATGTACATTGGAATATCACTCAGCCAGGAAATCAATGTCATAAGGTTAGTAGCAGCATGATGAGTGGATTTAGGTACGACGATTCTAAGTGAAATAAGTCACACAGAAAAGGACACTTCTCATAAGGTATCACTGATAGAGGGAATGTAAAAACCGTTACACTTGAACTGAATTACAAAACAGAACAGAGTCACACATGCAGAAAACACACTATGGCTGCTTAACGGGAAAGGTGAGGTGGGGTGATACATAAAACGAGGGTATCAAATTAGCTCAGATACCGTTCCATAAACCCAATATGTAATAGACAAGACCTACTCCTTGCTCAGAGAACTGGACTCAACACGCCCTATTCACCGCACAAGAATATATCTGACTAATAATAATCGTAAAACCTATGTATTGATATCTCTCTGTTAGTGTGTCAAGTGGGTGTAAAGCGGCATAAACACAGCAGTGAAAAGCAGCTAAACCCCATTATAAAAATAAATTACTTTGAAACACCCATGAAACAAAGACAGTGAAAGAGAGAGAAATTCTTACACAATGCGTTCAGGGGCTGTGATGCAACCTGGATTGACCATATCTAGACGCACAGCTGGATGAGACATAAGGGTGGACACTCTTGGGGCTGAGAGGTTTGGTGAGGTTGGGTGAGCAAATGCAGACCCTTTAAAGGAATACTGCGTGGTACCCATCGCATGGGTCCCAAATCTCCAGGTTCAAGGGCATCTTCCTACATCAAAAACATGCATGAGAAACCCAGAAGATGGTACACCGTGTGATGGGGAAAGGTTTCTAAAACGCACCTCATTTCTCAACTCCTTGTGCCCGGGTTCGCCATTCCAGCTGCTTTACTAGCAAGCTCCATACTTGGAGCATTAGCACCTTTAACCTCCTGTTCCATGCAGGTTGCAATTTGTCCTGAGGATAAACGGGAAGACGTGGAACCAACGAGAGACTAGCTCTTGGTGTTGGGACAGGCACAGGTCACTCTATTTTCCCATCAGAAAGAAGAATTAACCACAGGCTCAGCCTGCCCCCCGGAACCAGAACAGGGCCTGAAGCCATTCTGCGATTTTGCGGCCAGCTCCCATAAAAACGAGTTGTAAAATGGAGGTTCAGGGCACTGCAATTCACAAACCTGCAGAGTTATAAATGATAACTCTCGTCCACAAATATATTGAGGGAAGGCAAAGAAGAGGATTTGAAATCAAGGCAGAATTGCAGGAAACAGATTTCAGGAGGTAGATACGAATCGCCTTTAAAGCACATGAAAAGCGGCAAAACGTTGACAATGATGCCCTTGGCCAAAAAGGGCGTATGCGTTTTTTCCTGAATATATTCAGGAAAAAACGCATACGCCCTTTTTGGCCAACCAAGCCACCTGGAAAGGCAAATCAGCGCTACAAAGAAGTCTCGCTTCCCATCGGTCAAAAGGGCCATGCTGAAAAAAGTGTCAAAACCAGAAATGCAGGACAGGCCATGGAGAAATGGGAGCCTTGCTACACTGATGGGCGGGATGTAAATTGCCAAGAGCCACTCTGGAGAAGTGTCCGGTGAGTCCTGAAACATCTGAAAAACACAGCTTAGAGAGCATAGGGCACTTCCACTCATGGGGGTATAAATTGGGAAAATTAAAAATCAGCAAGACACAAGCACCCCAAAGTTTAGGGCTGCTCTGTTGACCAGGACCTCCACTTCATTCCACCTTAAATATCCCAGGAAAGAGAAAAATGGATAAAGAAGTTGTGGTCCTTATGTACAATGGAATATCACTCAGCCATGAAATCAATGTCGTAAGGTTAGTAGCAGCATGATGAGTGGATTTAGGTACGACGATTCTAAGTGAAATAAGTCACACAGAAAAGGACACTTCTCATAAGGTATCACTGATAGAGGGAATGTATAAACCGTTACACTTGAACTGAATTACAAAACAGAACAGAGTCACACATGCAGAAAACACACTATGGCTGCTTAACGGGAAAGGTGAGGTGGGGTGATACATAAAACAAGGGTATCAAATTAGCTCAGATACCGTTCCATAAACCCAATATGTAATAGACAAGACCTACTCCTTGCTCAGAGAACTGGACTCAGCACGCCCTATTCACTGCACAAGAATATATCTGACTAATAATAATCGTAAAACCTATGTATTGATATCTCTCTGTTAGTGTGTCAAGTGGGTGTAAAGCGGCATAAACACAGCAGTGAAAAGCAGCTAAACCCCATTATAAAAATAAATTACTTTGAAACACCCATGAAACAAAGACAGTGAAAGAGAGAGAAATTCTTACACAATGCGTTCAGGGGCTGTGATGCAACCTGGATTGACCATATCTAGACGCACAGCTGGATGAGACATAAGGGTGGACACTCTTGGGGCTGAGAGGTTTGGTGAGGTTGGGTGAGCAAACGCAGACCCTTTAAAGGAATACTGCGTGGTACCCATCGCATGGGTCCCAAATCTCCAGGTTCAAGGGCATCTTCCTACATCAAAAACATACATGAGAAACCCAGAAGATGGTACACCGTGTGATGGGGAAAGGTTTCTAAAACGCACCTCATTTCTCATCTCCTTGTGCCCGGGTTCGCCATTCCAGCCGCTTTACTAGCAAGCTCCCTACTTGGAGCATCAGCACCTTTAACCTCCTGTTCCATACAGGTTGCAATTTGTCCTGAGGATAAACGGGAAGACGTGGAACCAACGAGAGACTAGCTCTTGGTGTTGGGACAGGCACAGGTCACTCTATTTTCCCATCAGAAAGAAGAATTAACCACAGGCTCAGCCTGCCCCTCGGAACCAGAACAGGGCCTGAAGCCATTCTGCGATTTTGCGGCCAGCTCCCATAAAAACGAGTTGTAAAATGGAGGTTCAGGGCACTGCAATTCACAAACCTGCAGAGTTATTAATGATAACTCTCGTCCACAAATATATTGAGGGAAGGCAAAGAAGAGGATTTGAAATCAAGGCAGAATTGCAGGAAACAGATTTCAGGAGGTAGATTCGAATCGCCTTTAAAGCACATGAAAAGCGGCAAAACGTTGACAATGATGACCTTGGCCAAAAAGGGCGTATGCGTTTTTTCCTGAATATATTCAGGAAAAAACGCTTACGCCCTTTTTGGCCAACCAAGCAACCTGGAAAGGCAAATCAGCGCTACAAAGAAGTCTCGCTTCCCATCGGTCAAAAGGGCCATGCTGAAAAAAGTGTCAAAACCAGAAATGCAGGACAGGCCATGGAGAAATGGGAGCCTTGCTACACTGATGGGCGGGATGTAAATTGCCAAGAGCCACTCTGGAGAAGTGTCCGGTGAGTCCTGAAACATCTGAAAAACACAGCTTAGAGAGCATAGGGCACTTCCACTCATGGGGGTATAAATTGGGAAAATTAAAAATCAGCAAGACACAAGCACCCCAAAGTTTAGGGCTGCTCTGTTGACCAGGACCTCCACTTCATTCCACCTTAAATATCCCAGGAAAGAGAAAAATGGATAAAGAAGTTGTGGTCCTTATGTACATTGGAATATCACTCAGCCAGGAAATCAATGTCGTAAGGTTAGTAGCAGCATGATGAGTGGATTTAGGTACGACGATTCTAAGTGAAATAAGTCACACAGAAAAGGACACTTCTCATAAGGTATCACTGATAGAGGGAATGTAAAAACCGTTACACTTGAACTGAATTACAAAACAGAACAGAGTCACACATGCAGAAAACACACTATGGCTGCTTAACGGGAAAGGTGAGGTGGGGTGATACATAAAACAAGGGTATCAAATTAGCTCAGATACCGTTCCATAAACCCAATATGTAATAGACAAGACCTACTCCTTGCTCAGAGAACTGGACTCAACACGTCCTATTCACCGCACAAGAATATATCTGACTAATAATAATCGTAAAACCTATGTATTGATATCTCTCTGTTAGTGTGTCAAGTGGGTGTAAAGCGGCATAAACACAGCAGTGAAAAGCAGCTAAACCCCATTATAAAAATAAATTACTTTGAAACACCCATGAAACAAAGACAGTGAAAGAGAGAGAAATTCTTACACAATGCGTTCAGGGGCTGTGATGCAACCTGGATTGACCATATCTAGACGCACAGCTGGATGAGACATAAGGGTGGACACTCTTGGGGCTGAGAGGTTTGGTGAGGTTGGGTGAGCAAACGCAGACCCTTTAAAGGAATACTGCGTGGTACCCATCGCATGGGTCCCAAATCTCCAGGTTCAAGGGCATCTTCCTACATCAAAAACATGCATGAGAAACCCAGAAGATGGTACACCGTGTGATGGGGAAAGGTTTCTAAAACGCACCTCATTTCTCATCTCCTTGTGCCCGGGTTCGCCATTCCAGCCGCTTTACTAGCAAGCTCCCTACTTGGAGCATCAGCACCTTTAACCTCCTGTTCCATACAGGTTGCAATTTGTCCTCAGGATAAACGGGAAGACGTGGAACCAACGAGAGACTAGCTCTTGGTGTTGGGACAGGCACAGGTCACTCTATTTTCCCATCAGAAAGAAGAATTAACCACAGGCTCAGCCTACCCCCCAGAACCAGAAGAGGGCCTGAAGCCATTCTGCGATTTTGCGGCCAGCTCCCATAAAAACGAGTTGTAAAATGGAGGTTCAGGGCACTGCAATTCACAAACCTGCAGTTATAAATGATAACTCTCGTCCAGAAATATTTTGAGGGAAGGCAAAGAAGAGGATTTGAAATCAAGGCAGAATTGCAGGAAACAGATTTCAGGAGGTAGATTCGAATCGCCTTTAAAGCACATGAAAAGCGGCAAAACGTTGACAATGATGCCCTTGGCCAAAAAGGGCGTATGCGTTTTTTCCTGAATATATTCAGGAAAAAACGCATACGCCCTTTTTGGCCAACCAAGCAACCTGGAAAGGCAAATCAGTGCTACAAAGAAGTCTCGCTGCCCATCGGTCAAAAGGGCCATGCTGAAAAAAGTGTCAAAACCAGAAATGCAGGACAGGCCATGGAGAAATGGGAGCCTTGCTACACCGATGGGCGGGATGTAAATTGCCAAGAGCCACTCTGGAGTAGTGTCCGGTGAGTCCTGAAACATCTGAAAAACACAGCTTAGAGAGCATAGGGCACTTTCACTCATGGGGGTATAATTTGGGAAAATTAAAAATCAGCAAGACACAAGCAACCCAAAGTTTAGGGCTGCTCTGTTGACCAGGACCTCCATTTCATTCCACCTTAAATATCCCAGGAAAAAGAAATATGGATAAAGAAGTTGTGGTCCTTATGTACAATGGAATATCACTCAGCCATGAAATCAATGTCGTAAGGTTAGTAGCAGCATGATGAGTGGATTTAGGTACGACGATTCTAAGTGAAATAAGTCACACAGAAAAGGACACTTCTCATAAGGTATCACTTATAGAGGGAATGTAAAAACCGTTACACTTGAACTGAATTACAAAACAGAACAGAGTCACACATGCAGAAAACACACTATGGCTGCTTAACGGGAAAGGTGAGGTGGGGTGATACATAAAACAAGGGTATCAAATTAGCTCAGATACCGTTCCATAAACCCAATATGTAATAGACAAGACCTACTCCTTGCTCAGAGAACTGGACTCAACACGCCCTATTCACCGCACAAGAATATATCTGACTAGTAATAATCATAAAACCTATGTATTGATATCTCTCTGTTAGTGTGTCAAGTGGGTGTAAAGCGGCATAAACAAAGCAGTGAAAAGCAGCTAAATCCCATTATGAAAATAAATTACTTTGAAAAACCCATGCAACAAAGACAGTGAAAGAGAGAGTAATTCTTACACAATGCGTTCAGGGGCTGTGATGCAACCTGGATTGAACATATCTAGACCCACAGCTGGAAGAGACATAAGGGTGGACACTCTTGGGGCTGAGAGGTTTGGTGAGGTTGGGTGAGCAAATGCAGACCCTTTAAAGTAATACTGCGTGGTACCCATCGCATGGGTCCCAAATCTCCAGGTTCAAGGGCATCTTCCTACATCAAAAACATGCATGAGAAACCCAGAAGATGGTACACCGTGTGATGGGGAAAGGTTTCTAAAACGCACCTCATTTCTCATCTCCTTGTGCCCGGGTTCGCCATTCCAGCCGCTTTACTAGCAATCTCCCTACTTGGAGCATCAGCACCTTTAACCTCCTGTTCCGTAGAGGTGGCAATTTGTTCTGAGGATGAACGGGAAGACGTGGAACCAACGAGAGACTAGCTCTTGGTGTTGGGACAGGCACAGGTCACTCTATTTTCCCATCAGGAAGAAGAATTAACCACAGGCTCAGCCTGCCCCCCGGAACCAGAACAGGGCCTGAAGCCATCCTGCGCTTTTGCGGCCAGCTCCCAAAAAAGCGAGTTGTAAAATGGAGGTTCAGGGCACTGCAATTCAGAAACCTACAGAGTTATAAATGATAACTCTCGTCCACAAATATATTGAGGGAAGGCAAAGAAGAGGATTTGAAATAAAGGCAGAATTGCAGGAAACAGATTTCAGGAGGTAGATTCGAATCGCCTTTAAAGCACATGAAAAGCGGCAAAACGTTGACAATGATGCCCTTGGCCAAAAAGGGCGTATGCGTTTTTTCCTGAATATATTCAGGAAAAAACGCATACGCCCTTTTTGGCCAACCAAGCAACCTGGAAAGGCAAATCAGCGCTACAAAGAAGTCTCGCTTCCCATCGGTCAAAAGGGCCATGCTGAAAAAAGTGACAAAACCAGAAATGCAGGACAGGCCATGGAGAAATGGGAGCCTTGCTACACTGATGGGCGGGATGTAAATTGCCAACAGCCACTCTGGAGAAGTGTACAGTGTGTCCTGAAACATCTAAAAAACACAGCTTAGAGAGCATAGGGCACTTCCACTCATGGGGGTATGAATTGGGAAAATGAAAAATCAGCAAGACACAAGCACCCCAAAGTTTAGGGCTGCTCTGTTGACAAGGACCTCCACTTCATTCCACCTTAAATATCCCAGGAAAGAGAAAAATGGGTAAAGAAGTTGTGGTCCTTATGTACAATGGAATATCACTCAGCCATGAAATCAATGTCATAAGGCTAGTAGCAGCATGATGAGTGGATTTAGGTACGACGATTCTAAGTGAAATAAGTCACACAGAAAAGGACACTTCTCATAAGGTATCACTGATAGAGGGAATGTAAAAACTGTTACACTTGAACTGAATTACAAAACAGAACAGAGTCACACATGCAGAAAACACACTATGGCTGCTTAACGGGAAAGGTGAGGTGGGGTGATACATAAAACAAGGGTTTCAAATTAGCTCAGATACCGTTCCATAAACCCAATATGTAATAGACAAGACCTACTCCTTGCTCAGAGAACTGGACTCAACACGCCCTATTCACCGCACAAGAGTATATCTGACTAGTAATAATCGTAAAACCTATGTATTGATATCTCTCTGTTAGTGTGTCAAGTGGGTGTAAAGCGGCATAAACACAGCAGTGAAAAGCAGCTAAACCTCATTATAATAATAAATTACTTTTAAAAACCCATGAAACAAAGACAGTGAAAGAGAGAGGAATTCTTACACAATGCGTTCAGGGGCTGTGATGCAACCTGGATTGACCATACCTAGACACACAGCTGGATGAGACATAAGGGTGGACACTCTTGGGGCTGAGAGGTTTGGTGAGGTTGGGTGAGCAAACGCAGACCCTTTAAATTAATACTGCGTGGAACCCATCGCATGGGTCCCAAATCTCCAGGTTCAAGGGCATCTTCCTACATCGAAAACATGCATGAGAAACCCAGAAGATGGTACACCATGTGATGGGGAAAGGTTTCTAAAACGCACCTCATTTCTCATCTCCTTGTGCCCGGGTTCCCATTCCAGCCGCTTTACTAGCAATCTCCCTACTTGGAGCATAAGCACCTTTAACCTCCTGTTTCGTACAGGTTGCAATTTGTCCTGAGGATGAACGGGAAGACGTGGAACCAATGAGAGACTAGCTCTTGGTTTTGGGACAGGCACAGGTCACTCTATTTTCCCATCAGGAAGAAGAATTAACCACAGGCTCAGCCTGCGCCCCGGAACAAGAACAGGGCCTGAAACCATCCTGCACGCTTGCGGCCAGCTCCCAAAAAAGCGAGTTGAAAAATGGAGCTCAGGGGCACTGCAACTCAAAACCTGCAGAGTTATAAATGATAACTCTCGTCCACAAATATATTGAGGGAAGGCAACGAAGAGGATTTGAAATCAAGGCAGAATTGCAGGAAACAGATTTCAGGAGGTAGATACGAATCGCTTTTAAAGCACATGAAAAGCGGCAAAACGTCGACAATGATGCCTTTGGCCAAAAAGGGCGTATGCGTTTTTTCCTGAATATATTCAGGAAAAAACGCATACGCCCTTTTTGGCCAACCAAGCAACCTGGAAAGACAAATCAGTGCTACAAAGCATTCTCGCTTCCCATCGGTCAAACGGACCATGCTGAAAAAAGTGTCAAAACCAGAAATGCAAGACAGGCCATGGAGAAATGGGAGCCTTGCTATGCTGATGGGCCGGATGTAAATTGCCAACAGCCACTCTGGAGAAGTGTACGGTGTGTCCTGAAACATCGAAAAAATATAGCTTAGAGAACATAGGGCACTTCCACTCATGGGCGTATAAATTGGGAAAATTAAAAATCAGGAAGACACAGGCACCCCAAAGTTTAGGGCTGCTCTGTTGACAAGAACCTCCACTTCATGACACCTGAAATATCCCAGGAAAGAGAAAAATGGATAAAGAAGTGGTGGTCCTTATGTACAATGGAATAACACTCAGCCATGAAATCAATGTCATAAGGCTAGTAGCAGCATGATGAGTGGATTTAGGTACGACGATTCTAAGTGAAATAAGTCACACAGAAAAAGACACGTATCATAAGCTATCACTTATAGAGGGAATGTTAAAAACCGCTACACTTGAACTGAATTACAAAGCAGAACAGAGTCACACGTTTAGAAAACACACTATGGCTGGTTAACGGGAAAGCTGAGGTGGGGTGATGCATAAAACAAGGGTTTCAAATTATCTGAGATACCGTTCCATAAACCCAATATGTAACAGACAAGAACTACTCCTTGCTCAGAGAACAGGACTCAACACACCCTATTCACCGCAAAAGAATATATTTGATTAGTAGTAATCGTAAAACCTATGTATTGATATCTCTCTGTTAGTGTGTCAAGTGGGTTTAAAGCGGCATAAACACAGTAGTGAAAAGCAGCTAAACCCCATTATAAAAATAAATTACTTTTAAAAACCCATGATACAAAGACAGTGAAAGAGAGAGAAATTCTTACACAATTCGTTCAGGGGCTGTGATGCAACCTGGATCGACCATATCTAGACCCACAGCTGGGTGAGACATAAGGGTGGACACTCTTGCGGCTGAGAGGTTTGGTGAGGTTGGATGAGCCAACGCAGACCCTTTAAAGTAATACTGCGTGACACCCATCCCATGGGTCCCAAATCTCCAGGTTCAAGGGCATCTTCCTACATCAAAAACATGCATGAGAAACCCAGAAGATGGTACACCATGTGATCGGGAAAGGTTTCTAAAATGCACCTCATTTATCATCTCCTTGTGCTCGGGTTCGCCATTCCAGCCACTTTCCTAGCAATCTCCCTACTTGGAGCATCAGCACCTTTAACCTCCTGTTCCGTACAGGTTGCAATTTGTACTGAGGATGAACGGGAAGAGGGGGAACCAATGAGAGACTAGATCTAGGTGTTGGGACAAGCACAGGTCACTCTATTTTCCCTTCAGAAAGAAGAATTAACCACAGGCTCAGCCTGCCCCCCGGAAGTAGAACAGGGCCTGAAGCAATCCTGCGCTTTTGCGGCCAACTCCCAAAAAAGCGAGTTGAAAATGGATCTCAGGGGCACTGCAATTCACAAACCTGCAGAATTATCAATGATAACTCTCGTCCACAAATATATTGAGGGAAGGCAACGAAGAGGATTTGAAAGCAAGGCAGAATTGCAGAAACAGACTTAAGGAGGTAGATTCGAATCACCTTTAAAGCAAATGAAAAGCGGCAAAACGTTGACAATGATACCCTTGGCCAAAAAGGGCGTATGCGTTTTTTCCTGAATATATTCAGGAAAAAAACGCATACGCCCTTTTTGGCCAACCAAGCAACCTGGAAAGGCAAATCAGCGCTACAAAGAAGTCTCGCTTCCCATCGGTCAAAAGGGCCATGCTGAAAAAAGTGTCAAAACCAGAAATGCAGGACAGGCCATGGAGAAATGGGAGCCTTGCTACACTGATGGGCGGGATGTAAATTGCCAACAGTCACTCTGGAGAAGTGTACGGTGTGTCCTGAAACATCTAAAAAACACAGCTTAGAGAGCATAGGGCATTTCCACTCATGGGCGTATAAATTGGGAAAACTAAAAATCAGCAAGACACAGGCACACCAAAGTTTAGGGCTGCTCTGTTGACAAGAACCTTCTCTTCATTACACCTTAAATATCCCAGGAAATAGGAAAATGGATAACGATGTTGTGGTCCTTATGTACAATGGAATATCACTCAGCCATGAAATCAATGTCATAAGGCTATTAGCAGCATGATGAGTGGATTTATGTTCGACGATTCTAAGTGAAATAAGTCACACAGAAAAAGACACTTATCATAAGCTATCACTTATAGAGGGAATGTAAAAACCGCTACACTTGAACTGAATTACAAAGCAGAACAGAGTCACACGTTTAGAAAACACACTATGGCTGCATAACGGGAAAGGTGAGGTGGGGTGATGCATAAAACAAGGGTTTCATATTAGCTCAAATACAGATCCATAAACCCAATATGTAATAGACAAGACCTACTCCTTGCTTAGTGAAGTGGATGCAACACCCCCTATTCAACGAACAAGAATATATCTGACTAGTAAAAATCTTAAAACCTATGTATTGATTTCTCTCTGTAAGTGAATCAAGTGGCTGTAAAGGGGCATAAACACAGCAGTGAAAATCAGGTAAACCCCATTATAAAAATAAATTACTTTAAAATCCCAAAAAACAAAGACAGTGATAGAGGGAGAAATTTTTACATAATTCGTTCCGGGGCTGTGATGCAACCTGGTGTGACCATATCTAGACCCACAGCTGGATGAGAAATAAAGCTGGACACTCTTGGGGTTGAAGGTCTCTTTCCCTATTTACCAGATTGGGAACGTAGAAAGACTGCCACCCTCTGGCCGTTACCTGCAAAAGCAGCTTTAAAACCTGTGCTAATGGTCACTTCATATGAACAAGTACTTCAGGGCTGTAAATGAAACGTGCCCTCAAAATGTCTTGAGGGAGGTAATGGCCAAAAATTTTCAAAATGTGACACTTACTTTAAGAAAACACTTTGAAGAACTAAGCTGTAATCACAGTTTGATAAATAAAAAGGGCATGCTTTAAAGCTCAATTTCAACAGATTATGGGACACATGCAAATTCAACCACAGATAGGTATCAGCTCGCACCTGTTAGAATAACCATCAGCAAGAAAACTACAAACAATAAATATTGAAGGTGTTTTGGAGAAATGCATACCCTCAATTTTAAGTGGGACGTAACCTGGAAAGAGCCACTAATGAGAACTGAATGGTGGTGCCTTTAAAACATACACACTGAGCTACCATATGATACAGCAAGCCCACTCCTTGGCCTATAACATAAGAAGATATAACTGGAAAGACACAGGCAAGCAAATGTGCATTGCAGCAGTATTACAATAGCCAAGACATGGAGGCAACCAGAAAGTCCATCAAGAGGTGCGTGGCCAAAGAAGAACTGGTACACGTACAGATGGAATATTAGCCAGGGAAAAAAATGAAACAATGCCATTTGCAGCACCATGTATGATTCTTGAGGTAATCAGGCAAATTGTACTAAGTCAGAAAGCAAAAGACACATATCCTATAATATCACTTATAGGTCTTAGCTAAAAATTGATACCAATGAAGATATTTCCACAGAGAAATGCAATCACAGATTCATTAAACAAACTTATGGTTCACCAAATGGAAAGGTGTGAGGATTGGATACATTAGGATATTGGGGTTAAGATAGATATAGAAACACATGTGAAATTTGTAATCACCAAAGACCTACGTAATACCAAGACAAGACTACTCAACATCGTGTCATAACCTACATGGGAAAATGATCCAAAGAAGAATAGATATATGTATATGTTTAAAAGAACCACATCTTTCACACCTAGAAGAAACAAAACATTTTAATTAAATTTGCTCTGACAAAAAATAAAAATTAAATTAAAAAAAGAACAAGAAGTAATGAGACATAAACTTAAGGGGCTATTTGCTGGCACATTGCATTCTAATTTACAACCAGAACATGACTTCCATTAAGGCTCTGTCATCACTAATAAAGCAGCTTTATAAGCAATGTTGAAGGTAGCTTAAAAGAAGTCTCACTAATTATTGATAGTAACAAGGAAACAAAGAAAAGTAAAAATCTCACTGCAAAAAGTATACATAGGGTAAGGATAGTAGATCAAACACTTATTAAACTTCTGTAAAGAATAAAAGACAACAGTAGTATGTTTTTTTAAAAAGAGAGGGCCCAAATAAATCTGAAATGAAAGAGATGATGTTACAACGGACACCACAGAAATACAAAGTATCCTAAGATACACACAGGGTAACTCAGGGCTCAGACTGGACAGAGCCCACTCTCCAGTCCCCTGTACATGACTTACAGGAGCCTCAGGAACTGAGGAGGGGGTCCCTGAGGAGAGGCTCAAGATAGAATATGGTAGACATTAACATGACTGCATTCATCTTAAACATGCCTGAACTACATTCACACGAGATGATTTTGTCCTGTATGTACATCGGCACCTCTAGTTGGAACTGCAGATCTTTGGCTTCAACACCTCTACTGACAACGTTAGCGTCACCTGCTGTGGACCGTCTCCTATAGGATTTCTAGAATCACAAAACATCGAAGCTTCACAGGACCCAGAGTCTGTGCAACTCCACACAGAGTCTCAGAGTCTCAACTCCACTCAGATACTCCACTCTTGGAGGGCACACACAAAGTAGTGTGCACATCAGGACCCAGGGGAAGGAGCAGTGACCCTGTAGGAGAATGACCAGAACTACCTGCTACTTTTAGAGGGTCTCCTGCAGAGGCAGGTGGTGGCTGTGGCTGTGGCTCACCGTGAGGACAACGACACTGGCAGCAGAAGTTCTGGGAAATACTCCTTGGTGTGAGCCCTCCCAGAGTCCGCCATTAGCCCCACCAAGAGCAAGGTAGGCTCCAGGGCTGGGTCGCCTCAGGCCAAACAACCAACAGGGAGGGAACCCAGCCCCATGCATCAGCAGACAAGCGGATTAAACTTTTTATTAAAGTTTTATTTAATCCGTAGACAAGCGGATTAAAGCTCTGCCCACCAAAGCAACACCCAGCTCTACCCACCACCAGTCCTTCCCATCAGGAAGCTTGCACAAGCCTCTAAGATAGACTCATCCACCGGAGAGCAGACAGCAGAAGCAAGAAGAACTACAATTCTGCAGCCTGTGGAAGGAAAACCACATTCACAGAAAGATAGACAAAATGAAAAGGCAGAGGACTTTATACCAGATCAAGGAACAAGATAAAACCCCAGAAAAAAAAAAACAAAATGAGGTGGAGATAGGGAACCTTCCAGAAAAAAAAATTCAGAATAATGATAGTGAAGTTGAGCCAAGACCTTGGAAAAAGAAAGGAGGCAAAGATCGAGAAGATGCAAGAAATGTTTAACAAAGACCTAGAAGAATTAAGGAACAAACACCTAGAAGAATTAAAGAACAAACAAACAGAGGTGAACAATGGAATAACTGAAATGAAAAATACACTAGAAGGAATCAGTAGCAGAATAACTGTGGCAGAAGAACGGATAAGTGACCTGGAAGACAGAAAGGTGGAAATCACTGCCATGGAACAGAATAAAGAAAAAGAATGAAAATAAACGAAGACACCCCAAGAGTCCTCTGGGACAACATTAAACGCAACAACATTCGCATTATAGGGGTCCCAGAAGGAGAAGAGAGAGAGAAAGGACCCGAGAATATATTTAAAGAGATAATGGTCAAAAACTTCCCTAGCATGGGAAAAGAAATAGCCACCCAAGTCCAGAAGCACAGAGTGTCCCAGGCAGGATAAACCAAAGGAGAAAAATGACAAGACACATAGTAATCAAATTGACAAAAATTAATGACAAAGAAAAATGATTGAAAGCAGCAAGGGAAAAATGACAAATAACATACAAGGGAACTCCCATAAGGATAACAACTGATTTCTCAGCAGAAAATCTACAAGCCAGAAGGAAGTGGCATGATAAATTTAAAGTGATGAAAGGGAAGAACCTACAACCAAGAGTACTCCACCCTGCAAAGAGCTCATTCAGATTTGATGGAGAAATCAAAAGCCTTACAGACAAGCAAAAGCTAAGAGAATTCAGCACCATGAAACCAGCTCTACACCAAATGCTAAAGGAACTTCTCTAAGTGGGAAACACAAGAGAAGAAAAGGACCCACCAAGACAAACCCATAACAATTAAGAAAATAGTAGTAGGAACATACATATCGATAATTACCTTAAACGTGAATGCACTACATGTTCCAACCAAAAGACACCGGCTCGCTGAATGGATACAAAAACAAGACCCATATATATGCTGTCTACAAGAGATCCATTTCAGACCTAGGGACACATACAGACTCAAAGTGAGGCGATGGAAAAATATATTCTATGCAAATGAAAATCAAAAGAAAGCTGGAGTAGCAATACTCATATCAGATAAAATAGACTTTAAAATAAAGAATGTTACAAGAGACAAGGAAAGGCACTACATAATGGTCAGGGGATCAATCCAAGAAGAAGATATAACAATTATAAATATATATGTACCCAAAATAGGAGCAGCTCAATGTATAAGGCAACTGCTAACAGCTATAAAAGAGTAAATCGACAGTAACACAATAATAGCGGGGGACTTTAACAGCTCACTTACACCAGTGGAGATCAGCCAGACAGAAAATTAATAAGGAAACACAAGCTTTAAATGACACAATAGACCAGATAGAGTTAATTGATATTTATAGGACATTCCATCCAAAAACAGCAGATTACACGTTCTTCTCAACTGCACACGGAACATTCTCCAGGATAGATCACATCTTGGGTCACAGATAAAGCCTCAGTAAATTTAAGAAAACTGAAATCATATCAAGCAGCTGTTCCGACCACAATGCTATGAGATTAGAAATCAATTACACGGAAAAAACCGTAAAAAACACAAACACATGGAGGCTAAACAATACGTTACTAAATAACCAAGAGATCACTGAAGAAATCAAAGAGGAAATCAAAAACTACCTAGAGACAAATGACAACAAAAACACGATGATCCAAAACCTATGGGATGCAGCAAAAGGAGTTCTAAGAGGGAAGTTTATAGCAATACAAGCCTACCTCAAGAAACAAGAAAAACCTCAACTAAACAATCTAACCTTACACCTAGAGGAACTAGAGAAAGAAGAACAAAACCCAAAGTTAGTAGAAGGAAAGAAATCATAAAGATCAGAGCAGAAATAAATGAAATAGAAACAAAGAAAACGAAAGCAAAGATCAATAAAACTAAAAGCTGGTTCTTTGAGAAGATAAGCAAAAATGATCAACCTCTAGCCGGACTCCAGAAAAAGAGGGAGAGGACGCAAATCAACAAAATTAGAAGTGAAAAAGCAGAAGTTATAACAGACACCACAGGAATACAAAGCATCCTAAGAGACTACTACAAGCAACTCTAGGCCAATAAAATGGACAATCTGGAAGAAATGGACAAATTCTTAGAAAGGGATAACCTTCTAAGACTGAACCAGGAAGAAATAGAAAATATGAACAAACCTATCACAAGCAATGAAATTGAAACTGTGATTAAAAATCTTCCAACAAACAAAAGTCCAGAACCAGATGGCATCACAGGTGAATTCTATCAAACATTTAGAGCAGAGCTAACACCCAACCTTCTCAAATTCTTCAAAACAATTGCAGCGGAAGGAACACTCCCAAACTCATTCTATGAGACCACCATCACCCTGATACCAAAATCAGACAGAGATACTACAAGGAAAGAAAATTATAGACCAATATCACTGATGAATATAGATGTAAAAATCCTCAACAAAATACTAGCAAACAGAATCGAACAACACATGAAAAGGATCATACACCATGATCAAGTGGGGTTTATCCCAGGGATGCGAGGATTCTTCAATATACACAAATCAATGTGATACATCATATTAACAAATTGTAGAATAAAAGCATATGATCATCTCAATAGATGAAGGAAAAGATTTTGAGAAAATTCAACACTCATTTACGATAAAAACTCTGCAGAGTGTGGGCATAGAGGGAAACTACCTCAACATAATAAAGGCCATATATGACAAACCCACAGCAAACAACATTCTCAATGGTGAAAAACTGAAAGCGTTTCCTCTAAGATCAGGAACAAGACGAGGATGTCCACTCTCACCACTGCTATTCAACATAGTTTTGGAAGTCCTAGCCATGGCAATCAGAGAAGAAAAAGAAATAAAAGGAATACAAAAAGGAAAAGAAGAAGTAAAATTGTCACTGTTTGCAGATGACATGATATCATAGATAGAGAATCCTAAAGATGCCACCAGAAAACCACTGGAGCTAATCAATGAATTTGGTAAAGTTGCAGGATACAAAATTAATGCACAGAAATTGCTTGCATTCCTATACACTAACAATGAAAGATCAGAAAGAGAAATTAAGGAAACAATCCCATTACCACTGCAACAAAAAGAATAAAATACCTAGGAATAAACCTACCTAAGGAAGTAAAAGACCTGTACTCAGAAAACTATAAGACACTGATGAAAGAAATCAAAGATGATATAAACAGATGGAGACATATACCATGTTCTCGGATTAGAAGAATCAATATTGTGAAAATGACTATACTACCCAAAGCAATCTACAGATTCAATGCAATCCCGATCAAAATACCTTTGGCATTTTCTACAGAACAAGAAAAAAAAAAATCTTAAAATTTGTAGGGAGACACAAAAGACCCTGGATAGCCAAAGCAGTCTTGAGGGGGGAAAAAAAAGAGCTGGAGGAATCAGACTTCCAGACTTCAGACTATATTGCAAAGCTACAGTAATCAAGATAATATGGTACTGACACAAGAACAGAAATATAGGTCAATAGAGCAGGATAGAAAGCACAGAGATAAACCCACGTACCTATGGTTCACTAATCTATGACAAAGGAGGCAAGGGTATACAATGGAGAAAAGACAGTGTCTTCAGCAAGTGGTGCTGGGAAAACTGGACAGTTACATGTAAAAGAATGAAATTAGTACACACCCTAACACCATACACAAAAATAAACTCAAAATGGATTAGAGACCTAAATATAAGACCAGCCACTATAAAACTCTTAGAGGAAAACATAAGCAGAACAGTCTATGACATAAATCACAACAAGATCCTTTTTGACCCACCTCCTAGAGAAATGGAAATAAAAACAAAAATAAAAAAATGGGACCGAATGAAACATAAATTCTTTTGCACAGCAAAGGAAAACATAAGCAAGATGAAAAGACAACCATCAGAATGGGAGAAAATATTTTCAAATGAAGCAAATGGCAAAGGATTAATCTCCAAAAAGCAGCTCATGTAGCTCAATATCACAAAACCAAACAACCCAATCCAAAAATGGGCAGAAGACCTAAATAGACATTTCTCCAAAGAAGATATACAGGTTGCCAACAAACACATGAAAGGATGCTGAACATCACTAATCATTAGAGAAATGCAAATCAAAACTACAGTGAGGTATCACCTCACACCAGTCAGAATGGCCATCATCAAAAAATCTACCAACAATAAATGCTGGAGAGGCATTTATTGGAGCAAAGGGAACCCTCTTGCACTGTTGGTGGGAATGTAAATTGATATAGCCACTAGGGAGAACGGTATGGGGGTTCCTTAAAAACTAAAAATAGAACTACCATACAACCCAGCAAACCCACTCCTGGACATTTACCCTGAGAAAACCATAATTCAAAAAGAGTCATGTACCACAATGTTCACTGTAGCTCTATTTACAATAGCCAGGACATGGAAGCAACCTAAGTGTCCATCAACAGATAAATGGATAAGGAAGATGTGGCACAAATATACAATGGAACATTATTCAGCCATAAAAAGAAACGAAATTGAGTTACTTTTAGTGAGGTGGATGGATCTAGAGTCTGTCCTACAGAGTGAAGTAAGTCAGAAAGAGAAAAACAAATACCGTATGCTAACACATATATATGGAATCTTAAAAAAAAAAGTTTATGAAGAACCTAGGGGCAGGAAAGGATTAAGGACACAGACGTAGAGAAAGGACTTGAGGACATGGGGAGAGGGAAGGGTAAGCTGGGACAAAGTGAGAGAGTGGTATGGACATATATACACTACCAAATGTAAAATTGATAGCTACTGGGAAGCAGCCACATAGCACAGGGAGATCAGCGCTGTGCTTTGTGACCACCTAAAAGGGTGGGATAAGGGAGTGAGAGGGAGTTGCAAGAGGGAGGGGATATGGTGTTATATGTATACGCACAGCTGATTCACTTTTTTATACAGCAGAAACTAACACACAATTGTAAAGCAATTATACTCCAATAAAGATGTAAAAGAAAAAAAAAAGCCCAGAGATAAACCTACACACCTATGGCCCACTAATCTATGACAAAGGAGGCAAGGGTATACAAAGGAGAAAAGACAGTCTCTTCAATAAGTGGTGCTGGGAAAAATGGACAGCTACATGTAAAAGAATGAAATTAGAACACTCCCTAACACCATACACAAAAAATAAACTCAAAATGGATTAGAGACCGAAATGTAAGACCGGACACTATAAAACTCTTAGAGGAAAACATAGGAAGAATACTCTTTGACATAAATCACAGCAAGATCTTTTTTGATCCACCTCCTAGAGTAATGGAATAAAAAAAAAATAAACATATGGGAGCAAATGAAACCTAAAAGCTTTTGCAAAGCAAAGGAAACTACAAACAAGACGAAAAGACAACCCTCACAATGGGAGAAAATATTTGCAAACGAATCAATGGACAAAGGATTAATCTCCAATGTATATAAACAGCTCATGCAGCTCAACAGTAAAAAAACAAACAACCCAATCCAAAAATGGGCAGATGACGTAAATAGACATTTGTCCCAAGAAGACATACAGATGACCAAGAAGCACATGAAAAGCTGCTCAACATCACTAATTATTAGAGAAATATAAACCAAAACTACAATGAGGTATCGCCTCACACGAGTTAGAATGGGCATCATCAGAAAATCTACAAGCAACAAATGCTGGAGAGGGTGTGGAGAAAAGGGAACCCTCTTACACTATTTGTGGGAATGTAAATTGATACAGTCACGATGGAGAACAGTATGGAGGTTCCTTAAGAAACTAAAAATAGAATTACCATATGACCCAGCAATCCCACTACTGGCCATATACCCAGAGAAAACCATAATTCAAAAAGACATATTCACCACAATATTCATTGCAGCACTATTTACAATAGCCAGGTCATGGAAGCAACCTAAATGCCCATAGACAGACGAACAGAAAAGATGTGCTACATATATAAAATGGAATATTACTCAGCCATAAAAAGGAATGAAATTGGGTCATTTGTAGAGACGTGGATAGATCTAGAGACTGTCATACAGAGTGAAGTAAGTCAGAAAGAGAAAAACAAATATCGTATATTAACGCATACATGTGGAACCTAGAAAAATGGTAAAGATGAACCGGTTTGCAAGGCACAAATAGAGACACAGATGTAGAGAACAAATGTATGGACACCAAGGGGGGAAAGTGGCAGGGTGGTGGTGGTGGGATGAATTGCGAGCCTGGGATTGACATATATACACTTATATGTATAAAATAGGTTACCAATAAGAGCCTGCTGTATAAAAAAATGAATAAAATAAATTCAAAAATTAAAAAATAAGTAATACTTAAAAAAATAAAACAGAAAAAAAGTTCTGTCCTTCCCATAGACGTATTTATATGAATGAATTATTTCCATGCTTATATCCATAAATACAAAAAGAGGAATAAAACTTACCTTGAACCAAAAAAGAAAAAAAAAAAAAAACAGAACCCACTGGTCATACAGAGGAAAACCCTATCAGGGCACTTGCTCCAGGGGTAAACAATTCTGAAGTTGGTCACAGGTGGGGAATCATCTCCCATGCAGCCAGCAGCCCCCACACGAGGAGCGTCCTCATTGCAAAGCTGGGGGACCGTGAGGAGGCGTCTCTGAGTAAACGTGAGCTGAGCCCCAGGCCAGCTGCTGCTGAACTTTTCCCACCCTTCCCAGGTAAAACACCTGAATGTGTGCAAAGACTTTAAAAACTAGAGGAAGGGGCTTGGAGTCACACCAGCGACAGCACGCAGGCCGACTTGGTGCCTGCAGGCCAGCCAGGATGGTCCTGGCCCCGGGCGCTCGTCTGGAAGCTTTCCATTTCCCTGCCTGAGGTACCCCTCCTGTCCCGGCCCCCACTGCTTTTTTCCTTCCTCACCTCTGCCCGGGGAGAAATTCCAGCAGCAAGTATGGGTGACACATCCTCTTCTTTAGCAGGTGGCAGCCCGGCAACTCCTGCAGAAAGTCCAGCAGAGCCCCAGTCACACTGGGCCACTCATAGAGCCGTGGGCCCTACTCCCTCCCACCAGCCCAACCCCGAGACTGCTGACGGGGCAGAGAATATGGCGTCAGGCACAGCTGCAGAGGCTTTTGCTGCCTGGAGGGGTGTTTATATTGACCTCAACCCAGGCACACCTGGGAAGGGCTGGCCGGCCGGGTCAGGCTGCCCAGGTCAGCCAATCCTCGCCCCTCAGGGGCTCAGAGTTGCAGAAAATGGGCCTTGCTGCACCGTCCAGATCCAAGGAACAGGTGTAGGGTCCCGAGAGTCAGGATAGATAAGGGGCGGCAGCCCTGGCTTGTTTTCGAATCATTTTATCTGGTCCATGAGTGGGAGACAACTTCAAGAAGACCCTCTGCTAATGAGAGGAACCCAGGAGTCAGGGAGAGGAGGGGTGGTGGGTGGAGACAGAGGCCTGGTGCCCCGGCTGCAGTGGAAGCCCCTGGAAGACCAGGCAGAGGGAGGCCGCACAGAGTGAAGCCTAGGGTCACAGACCTGTTGGAGCTGCTGTTTGTTAGTTCAAGCTCTGCTCTGAGGTGCTCTGTGTCAGCTCTGAGTGACAGGGGTGCTGGGGGTGCTCTGCAATGAGGGCTATGTGCACGGTTCCTGTGTGCCCAGCCCTGCCGGGGTACCTGTCCACGGGAGCTCCATATCCAGGGAGGGGCCTGCCCACGAGAGCCCCGTGGGCTGCTGCGTACCTGCCCAGGTGAGCTCCATATCCTGGGAGGGGCCTGACCACAAGAGCCCCGTGGGCTGCTGGGGACCTGCTAGAGGACGCCAGGACAGTCAGTGAAGCCACAGAGGATATACATCTAGTAGTTCCTAATTCCTACACCCTGCTGGTCATTCTACCATCCACCAGGACATGGCATTCTGTATTAGACTTCAATGATGCCTTCTTCTGTATTCCATTAGTCCCAGAGTCACAAGAAATTTTGGCTGTGAGTGGCAGGACTCAACCTACAACAAAAACAATACTGCTGGGCCGTCCTGCCCCAGGGGTTCAAAAATTCCCACACCATCTTTGGGGAAACGTTAGCTAAAGACCTAAAAGATCTACCTCTGGAGAAGGGAACCCTCCTTCAATATGCAGATGACATTCTGATCACCAGCCCGACTAAGGAGGCCTCTGAACTACCTAGCCAATAAAAGATAGAAGGTGTCCAAGGAAAAGGCTCAAATATCACAAACTAAGGTGGCCTTCCTGGGCTTCATTCGCACAGAAGGTCGGAGAAGCCCACCCCAGGAAAGGGAAGAAGCCATTTGCAGCCTCACCTTTCCTGAAACTAGAAGACAGCTTAGGGGTTCCTGGGGAGACCGGGGTTTGCTGCATCTGGATCCCTAACTACAGTCTAATAGCTGGGCCTCTATATGAAACACTGAAAGGAAAAGATGATGATCCTTTTGAATAGAATCCAGAAGCGGCCTTTCAAGAATGGAAAGAGCAGTCAATTCAGACCCTGGCCCTGGACCTCCCTAAGTTAGCTAAACCCTTTGACCTTTACATTCCTGGTCCAAGGCGAATCGCCCTTGGAGTATTAGTGCAAAAACTGGGACCACTTGAAATGGAACAATGTAAGAATGCCCTCCAGGCATTGGCCAGCCACCCCATCCGACCAGGATACTGGGGGTATCTAAAAACCTGGAAATCAGCAGCCCGCAAGGCCAGCTCCCTCCTAAGGGAAAAGGACGCCACTTGGTGATCCTAACCACCCACCATGCCCTGAAGTTGCAGGGATTGCTCCGTGGGCACAATGACCTCGAGTGAGGAGGCCCTCCAACACCAACCTCCAGAGAGACAACCTGGGGCAATGGGCCCCCATGACGACTCGTGTGACCATCACTTGACCTGGAGCTTCTCTCAGAAAACAACAAGAGTGTGCCCCAAAGAGCAGACTATTGCTTACAGGACTTACTGCACCCAGAGCGGAGCTAATAAACTTGGCAGGGGAACCGTAAATAACGCTGCCACCATAGAAAAGCCTACAGACACCGCAGTGACGGCGGCCAATGAGACCGGCTGTACTCCTGGCTACTTCAAAAGGCCGTTGACTGAGTGGCCGTCATGGTCCTGGATCACCACCGGTCCTGGACTGTCTGGGAGTTGAGCAAGCAGGGCTCTGACACCTGGTGCTGTTTGTACGTTAATTCAGTGGCCTAACTGAAGAAAGCACAGACTACTGGTCAGAGCATCTAGGCTGGCAGAAACCATCAGCCTAAGGGGGCCGAACCAATGTGGAGCAGGGTAAAACCGCCCACCCCCCCAGCGTCTCTGCACATCTCTTTCTTGGACCCTTAAAGGTCATTAGATTCTATAAAACTTCCAATGCTGGTGCTCAGGCAGACGAGCAGTGAGGGAGGAGGCCTGCAGACAATCAACCTCACCTGGAGGCTGCTGGGGAGAAGTCCTGCCCCTCCCCCCGGGTATGAGGACACCCAACTCAGCATGAAGCATTTACAGAAGACGTGTCTGCACCCTCAGCGCCCCAAGAATGAGGAATGGGACAAAAGGCAGAGGAGGGCTTTGTCACTGGCAAAGCCCATTAAAAATTCCTGGGAGATAAAAATAGAATCTGGGCAATAAAATAAAGTCTAACCATTTTTTCCTTTGTGCTTTGTCTAATTTCACTTGCTCCTAGGTTTCCACATGCAGAGGTCCCACACCCGACACTTCAGACCCGATTTCCTCGTGCAAAATGGCTGGGCCGACACCTCAGCTCGTGGGGCCCCGTGCAGACTCTGCGACATAGAGCCTGAGCTCCAGCCAACCTGGCCCTCGAGAGCTCCGCCCCCTCCCTCCTGCTGATGCTGACAGGATCCCTACACAGCAGCCCGGCCCACAACCCGCAGGGGAGCACACACTCTCACCTCTCCATTCTCTGATCAAAATATAAAGTTTTCCTTTGCTTCTGAACCAAAGTCAGTCTCGATCTGTTGGCTCCAATGACACTGGGCAGGGAGACCCTTGTTGGGGCCCACTCTGCAGGATCAGTAACAGAATTTGAGAACATTGTAACTTCAATGAACAGATGTGTGAGCCAAACTGTAATTAACATAGAGCAGTGTATAAGGCTCGTGTAAAATAAGATGTTTCTAACACTTCCATTTGATATTTCCATCACTTTATTATAAGCAAGTTCAGTGGAGGGGTTTGTCTTATTTGTCAGGTCAACAGTAGAGAAATGCAGTGATTTCTTTCCAAGGATGTACATCTAATAATCTTGGTTGAAGTTTCAACCTTGTTTGGAATGATTTTCCATTGAAAATGATACCTCTCTTTCAGCTCCTAGATTTCTGAGAAGTATAAAATCTTATATTTTTTATTACCAAAGGGGAAAGGTGGGAGGAGGGATAAATTAACAGTTTCAGACTAACATATACACACTGCTATATATAAAATATATCATCAACAAGGAACTACTGTATAGCACAGGGAACTATACTCAATATTTTGTAATGACCCCTGAGGGGAAATAATCTGAAAAACAATAGATATCTATATCGACATCATCTATCAACTACAGATAAAATGGAAACTAAAGGAGGCCGATGGTGAGCGTTTCTGAACCTGAAGACTTCAATCATCTAAAGTTCGGACTCTGCCCACGGCCCAAGTCCCTTAATGAACACACATGTACCAGTAGCTTAAAAATTCCCCAGATTGGAGTTCGGGGAGACACTGATTTGGAAAAATCCCTTGTGTTCTCCTTACATACACGGGACCTTTCCTACAGCTAAAACATGCCTGTGACACCCAGAAGATGGAACACGGTTGGATCAGGAAGATTTTGGAAAAGGCACCAAAACTCCTAATTTCCTGGTTGTTGGGTTCACCTCTCCAGCCTTTTTCCTTAAAATCTCCCCACTTGAGGATGTCAGCACCTTCAACATCCAGTTGCACAGAAATTGGAATTTGTCCAAAGGAAGAAGGGGAAGGAGGAGAAACAAGGAGAGCCAAGCCCTAGATGTTCGGAGAGGCACATGTCACTCTAATTTCCAGTCAGGAAGAAGAATTAAGAAAAGGCTTAGCCTGCCACCGGGAACCAGAGTAGGGCCAGAAGCAAATGAGAGTTTCTGCGGAAAGCTCCCAAAAAAGCGAGTTGAAAAATGGAGCTCAGGGGCACTGCAATTCACAAATCTGCAGAGTTATAAATGATAACTCTCGTCCACAAATATATTGAGGGAAGGCAACGAAGAGGATTTGAAATCAAGGCAAAATTGCAGGAAACAGATTTCAGGAGTTAGATTCGAATCACCCCTAAAGCACATGAAAAGCGGCAAAACGTCGACAATGATGCACTTGGCCAAAAAGAGCATATGCGTTTATTTCTCAGTGAATTCAGGAAAAAACCCATAGGCCCTTTGTGGCCAACCAAGCAAGCCGGAAATGCAATTCAGCACTACAAAGAAGTCTGACTTCCCATCGGTCAAAATGGCCTTGCTAAAAAAGTGTAAAAACAAGAAATGCAGGAGAGGCCAGGGAGGAAAGGGAGCCTTGTTACACTGATGGGTGGGGTATAAATTGCCAATGATGACTCTGGAGAAGGGTATGGTGTTTCCTAAAACATCTAAAAAACACAGCTAGAGAGAAAGGAGCACATCCACTCATGGGCGTAGAAATTGGGAAAACTAAAAATCAGCAAGACACAGGCACCCCAAACATTAGGGCTGCTCTGTAGACAAAAACCTCCACTTAATTCCACCTTAAATATCCAAGGAAAGAGAAAAATGGATAAAGAAGTTGTGGTCCATATGTACAATTGTATATCACTCAGGCGTGAGATAAATATTATAAGGCTGGTAGCAGCATGATGAGTGGATTTAGGTAGGACTATTCTAAGTGAAATAAGTCACACAGAAAAAGACACTTATCATAAGATATCACTAACAGAGGGAATGTAAAAACTGCTACACTTGAACGGAATTACAAAACAGAACAGATTCACACATTAAGAAAACATACTATGGTTGCTTAACGGGAAAGGTGAGGTGGGGTGATGCATAAAACAAGGATTTCAAATTAGCTCAGATAACGTTCCATAAATCCAATATGTAATAGACAAGACCTACTCCTTGCTCAGTGAACTGGACTCAACACCCCCTATTCACCGCTCAAGAACATATATGACTAGTAAGAATCGTAAAACCTGTGTATTGATATCTCTCTGGAAGTGAGTCAAGTGGGTGTAAAGCTGCATAAACACAGCCGTGAAAAGCAGCTAAACCCCATTATAAAAATAAATTACTTTTAAAAACCCGTGAAACAAAGACAGTGAAAGAGAGAAATTCTTACAAAATTCGTTCAGGGCCTGTGATGCAACCTGGATTGACCATATCTAGACCCACAGCTGGATGAGACATAAGGGTGGACACTCTCGGGGCTGAGAGGCTTGGTGAGGTTGGGGGAGCAAACGCAGAGCCTTTAAAGTAATACTGCCTGTTACCCATCCCATGGGTTCCAAATCTCCAGGTTCAAGGGCATCTTCCTACATCGAAAACATGCATGAGAAACCCAGAAGGTGGTACACTGTGTGATCCGGAAAGGTTTCTAAAACGCACCTCATTTCTCCTCTCCTTGTGCTCGGGTTCGCCATTCCAGCTGCTTTAGTAGCAATCGCCCTCCATGGAGAATCAGCACCTTTAACCTCCTGTTCCATACAGCTTGCAATTTGTCCTGAGTATGAACGGAAAGACGGGGAGCCAATGAGAGATTAGCTCTTGGTGTTGGGACAGGCACAGGTCACTCTATTTTCCCATCAGAAAGAAGAATTAACCACAGGCTCAGCCTGACCCCCGGAACCAGAACAGGGCCTGAAGCCATTCTGCGATTTTGCGGCCAGCTCCCATAAAAACGAGTTGTAAAATGGAGGTTCAGGGCACTGCAATTCACAAACCTGCAGAGTTATAAATGAGAACTCTCGTCCACAAATATATTGAGGGAAGGCAAAGAAGAGGATTTGAAATCAAGGCAGAATTGCAGGAAACAGATTTCAGGAGGTAGATACGAATCGCCTTTAAAGCACATGAAAAGCGGCAAAACGTTGACAATGATGCCCTTGGCCAAAAAGGGCGTATGCGTTTTTTCCTGAATATATTCAGGAAAAAACGCATACGCCCTTTTTGGCCAACCAAGCAACCTGGAAAGGCAAATCAGCGCTACAAAGAAGTCTCGCTTCCCATCGGTCAAAAGGGCCATGCTGAAAAAAGTGTCAAAACCAGAAATGCAGGACAGGCCATGGAGAAATGGGAGCCTTGCTACACTGATGGGCGGGATGTAAATTGCCAAGAGCCACTCTGGAGAAGTGTCCGGTGAGTCCTGAAATATCTGAAAAACACAGCTTAGAGAGCATAGGGCACTTCCACTCATGGGGGTATAAATTGGGAAAATTAAAAATCAGCAAGACACAAGCACCCCAAAGTTTAGGGCTGCTCTGTTGACCAGGACCTCCACTTCATTCCACCTTAAATATCCCAGGAAAGAGAAAAATGGAGAAAGAAGTTGTGGTCCTTATGTACAATGGAATATCACTCAGCCAGGAAATCAATGTCGTAAGGTTAGTAGCAGCATGATGAGTGGATTTAGGTACGACGATTCTAAGTGAAATAAGTCACACAGAAAAGGACACTTCTCATAAGGTATCACTGATAGAGGGAATGTAAAAACCGTTACACTTGAACTGAATTACAAAACAGAACAGAGTCACACATGCAGAAAACACACTATGGCTGCTTAACGGGAAAGGTGAGGTGGGGTGATACATAAAACAAGGGTATCAAATTAGCTCAGATACCGTTCCATAAACCCAATATGTAATAGACAAGACCTACTCCTTGCTCAGAGAACTGGACTCAACACGCCCTATTCACCGCACAAGAATATATCTGACTAATAATAATCGTAAAACCTATGTATTGATATCTCTCTGTTAGTGTGTCAAGTGGGTGTAAAGCGGCATAAACACAGCAGTGAAAAGCAGCTAAACCCCATTATAAAAATAAATTACTTTGAAACACCCATGAAACAAAGACAGTGAAAGAGAGAGAAATTCTTACACAATGCGTTCAGGGGCTGTGATGCAACCTGGATTGACCATATCTAGACGCACAGCTGGATGAGACATAAGGGTGGACACTCTTGGGGCTGAGAGGTTTGGTGAGGTTGGGTGAGCAAACGCAGACCCTTTAAAGGAATACTGCATGGTACCCATCGCATGGGTCCCAAATCTCCAGGTTCAAGGGCATCTTCCTACATCAAAAACATGCATGAGAAACCCAGAAGATGGTACACCGTGTGATGGGGAAAGGTTTCTAAAACGCACCTCATTTCTCATCTCCTTGTGCACGGATTCGCCATTCCAGCCGCTTTACTAGCAAGCTCCCTACTTGGAGCATCAGCACCTTTAACCTCCTGTTCCGTACAGGTTGCAATTTGTCCTGAGGATAAACGGGAAGACGTGGAACCAACGAGAGACTAGCTCTTGGTGTTGGGACAGGCACAGGTCACTCTATTTTCCCATCAGAAAGAAGAATTAACCACAGGCTCAGCCTGACCCCCGGAACCAGAACAGGGCCTGAAGCCATTCTGCGATTTTGCGGCCAGCTCCCATAAAAACGAGTTGTAAAATGGAGGTTCAGGGCACTGCAATTCACAAACCTGCAGAGTTATAAATGATAACTCTCGTCCACAAATATATTGAGGGAAGGCAAAGAAGAGGATTTGAAATCAAGGCAGAATTGCACGAAACAGATTTCAGGACGTAGATACGAATCGCCTTTAAAGCACATGAAAAGCGGCAAAACGTTGACAATGATGCCCTTGGCCAAAAAGGGCGTATGCGTTTTTTCCTGAATATATTCAGGAAAAAACGCATACGCCCTTTTTGGCCAACCAAGCAACCTGGAAAGGCAAATCAGCGCTACAAAGAAGTCTCGCTTCCCATCGGTCAAAAGGGCCATGCTGAAAAAAGTGTCAAAACCAGAAATGCAGGACAGGCCATGGAGAAATGGGAGCCTTGCTACACTGATGGGCGGGATGTAAATTGCCAAGAGCCACTCTGGAGAAGTGTCCGGTGAGTCCTGAAACATCTGAAAAACACAGCTTAGAGAGCATAGGGCACTTCCACTCATGGGGGTATAAATTGGGAAAATTAAAAATCAGCAAGACACAAGCACCCCAAAGTTTAGGGCTGCTCTGTTGACCAGGACCTCCACTTCATTCCACCTTAAATATCCCAGGAAAGAGAAAAATGGAGAAAGAAGTTGTGGTCCTTATGTACAATGGAATATCACTCAGCCAGGAAATCAATGTCGTAAGGTTAGTAGCAGCATGATGAGTGGATTTAGGTACGACGATTCTAAGTGAAATAAGTCACACAGAAAAGGACACTTCTCATAAGGTATCACTGATAGAGGGAATGTAAAAACCGTTACACTTGAACTGAATTACAAAACAGAACAGAGTCACACATGCAGAAAACACACTATGGCTGCTTAACGGGAAAGGTGAGGTGGGGTGATACATAAAACAAGGGTATCAAATTAGCTCAGATACCGTTCCATAAACCCAATATGTAATAGACAAGACCTACTCCTTGCTCAGAGAACTGGACTCAACACGCCCTATTCACCGCACAACAATATATCTGACTAATAATAATCGTAAAACCTATGTATTGATATCTCTCTGTTAGTGTGTCAAGTGGGTGTAAAGCGGCATAAACACAGCAGTGAAAAGCAGCTAAACCCCATTATAAAAATAAATTACTTTGAAACACCCATGAAACAAAGACAGTGAAAGAGAGAGAAATTCTTACACAATGCGTTCAGGGGCTGTGATGCAACCTGGATTGACCATATCTAGACACACAGCTGGATGAGACATAAGGGTGGACACTCTTGGGGCTGAGAGGTTTGGTGAGGTTGGGTGAGCAAACGCAGACCCTTTAAAGGAATACTGCGTGGTACCCATCGCATGGGTCCCAAATCTCCAGGTTCAAGGGCATCTTCCTACATCAAAAACATGCATGAGAAACCCAGAAGATGGTACACCGTGTGATGGGGAAAGGTTTCTAAAACGCACCTCATTTCTCATCTCCTTGTGCCCGGGTTCGCCATTCCAGCCGCTTTACTAGCAAGTTTCCTACTTGGGGCATCAGCACCTTTAACCTCCTGTTCCGTACAGGTTGCAATTTGTCCTGAGGATAAACGGGAAGACGTGGAACCAACGAGAGACTAGCTCTTGGTGTTGGGACAGGCACAGGTCACTCTATTTTCCCATCAGAAAGAAGAATTAACCACAGGCTCAGCCTGACCCACGGAACCAGAACAGGGCCTGAAGCCATTCTGCGATTTTGCGGCCAGCTCCCATAAAAACGAGTTGTAAAATGGAGGTTCAGGGCACTGCAATTCACAAACCTGCAGAGTTATAAATGATAACTCTCGTCCACAAATATATTGAGGGAAGGCAAAGAAGAAGATTTGAAATCAAGGCAGAATTGCACGAAACAGATTTCAGGACGTAGATACGAATCGCCTTTAAAGCACATGAAAAGCGGCAAAACGTTGACAATGATGCCCTTGGCCAAAAAGGGCGTATGCGTTTTTTCCTGAATATATTCAGGAAAAAACGCATACGCCCTTTTTGGCCAACCAAGCAACCTGGAAAGGCAAATCAGCGCTACAAAGAAGTCTCGCTTCCCATCGGTCAAAAGGGCCATGCTGAAAAAAGTGTCAAAACCAGAAATGCAGGACAGGCCATGGAGAAATGGGAGCCTTGCTACACTGATGGGCGGGATGTAAATTGCCAAGAGCCACTCTGGAGAAGTGTCCGGTGAGTCCTGAAATATCTGAAAAACACAGCTTAGAGAGCATAGGGCACTTCCACTCATGGGGGTATAAATTGGGAAAATTAAAAATCAGCAAGACACAAGCACCCCAAAGTTTAGGGCTGCTCTGTTGACCAGGACCTCCACTTCATTCCACCTTAAATATCCCAGGAAAGAGAAAAATGGAGAAAGAAGTTGTGGTCCTTATGTACAATGGAATATCACTCAGCCAGGAAATCAATGTCGTAAGGTTAGTAGCAGCATGATGAGTGGATTTAGGTACGACGATTCTAAGTGAAATAAGTCACACAGAAAAGGACACTTCTCATAAGGTATCACTGATAGAGGGAATGTAAAAACCGTTACACTTGAACTGAATTACAAAACAGAACAGAGTCACACATGCAGAAAACACACTATGGCTGCTTAACGGGAAAGGTGAGGTGGGGTGATACATAAAACAAGGGTATCAAATTAGCTCAGATACCGTTCCATAAACCCAATATGTAATAGACAAGACCTACTCCTTGCTCAGAGAACTGGACTCAACACGCCCTATTCACCGCACAAGAATATATCTGACTAATAATAATCGTAAAACCTATGTATTGATATCTCTCTGTTAGTGTGTCAAGTGGGTGTAAAGCGGCATAAACACAGCAGTGAAAAGCAGCTAAACCCCATTATAAAAATAAATTACTTTGAAACACCCATGAAACAAAGACAGTGAAAGAGAGAGAAATTCTTACACAATGCGTTCAGGGGCTGTGATGCAACCTGGATTGACCATATCTAGACGCACAGCTGGATGAGACATAAGGGTGGACACTCTTGGGGCTGAGAGGTTTGGTGAGGTTGGGTGAGCAAACGCAGACCCTTTAAAGGAATACTGCATGGTACCCATCGCATGGGTCCCAAATCTCCAGGTTCAAGGGCATCTTCCTACATCAAAAACATGCATGAGAAACCCAGAAGATGGTACACCGTGTGATGGGGAAAGGTTTCTAAAACGCACCTCATTTCTCATCTCCTTGTGCCCGGGTTCGCCATTCCAGCCTCTTTACTAGCAAGCTCCCTACTTGGAGCATCAGCACCTTTAACCTCCTGTTCCATACAGGTTGCAATTTGTCCTGAGGATAAACGGGAAGACGTGGAACCAACGAGAGACTAGCTCTTGGTGTTGGGACAGGCACAGGTCACTCTATTTTCCCATCAGAAAGAAGAATTAACCACAGGCTCAGCCTGCGCCCCAGAACCAGAACAGGGCCTGAAGCCATTCTGCGATTTTGCGGCCAGCTCCCATAAAAACGAGTTGTAAAATGGAGGTTCAGGGCACTGCAATTCACAAACCTGCAGAGTTATAAATGATAACTGTCGTCCACAAATATATTGAGGGAAGGCAAAGAAGAGGATTTGAAATCAAGGCAGAATTGCAGGAAACAGATTTCAGGAGGTAGATACGAATCGCCTTTAAAGCACATGAAAAGCGGCAAAACGTTGACAATGATGCCCTTGGCCAAAAAGGGCGTATGCGTTTTTTCCTGAATATATTCAGGAAAAAACGCATACGCCCTTTTTGGCCAACCAAGCAACCTGGAAAGGCAAATCAGCGCTACAAACAAGTCTCGCTTCCCATCGGTCAAAAGGGCCATGCTGAAAAAAGTGTCAAAACCAGAAATGCAGGACAGGCCATGGAGAAATGGGAGCCTTGCTACACTGATGGGCGGGATGTAAATTGCCAAGAGCCACTCTGGAGAAGTGTCCGGTGAGTCCTGAAACATCTGAAAAACACAGCTTAGAGAGCATAGGGCACTTCCACTCATGGGGGTATAAATTGGGAAAATTAAAAATCAGCAAGACACAAGCACCCCAAAGTTTAGGGCTGCTCTGTTGACCAGGACCTCCACTTCATTCCACCTTAAATATCCCAGGAAAGAGAAAAATGGATAAAGAAGTTGTGGTCCTTATGTACAATGGAATATCACTCAGCCAGGAAATCAATGTCGTAAGGTTAGTAGCAGCATGATGAGTGGATTTAGGTATGACGATTCTAAGTGAAATAAGTCACACAGAAAAGGACACTTCTCATAAGGTATCACTGATAGAGGGAATGTAAAAACCGTTACACTTGAACTGAATTACAAAACAGAACAGAGTCACACATGCAGAAAACACACTATGGCTGCTTAACGGGAAAGGTGAGGTGGGGTGATACATAAAACAAGGGTATCAAATTAGCTCAGATACCGTTCCATAAACCCAATATGTAATAGACAAGACCTACTCCTTGCTCAGAGAACTGGACTCAACACGCCCTATTCACCGCACAACAATATATCTGACTAAAAATAATCGTAAAACCTATGTATTGATATCTCTCTGTTAGTGTGTCAAGTGGGTGTAAAGCGGCATAAACACAGCAGTGAAAAGCAGCTAAACCCCATTATAAAAATAAATTACTTTGAAACACCCATGAAACAAAGACAGTGAAAGAGAGAGAAATTCTTACACAATGCGTTCAGGGGCTGTGATGCAACCTGGATTGACCATATCTAGACGCACAGCTGGATGAGACATAAGGGTGGACACTCTTGGGGCTGAGAGGTTTGGTGAGGTTGGGTGAGCAAACGCAGACCCTTTAAAGGAATACTGCGTGGTACCCATCGCATGGGTCCCAAATCTCCAGGTTCAAGGGCATCTTCCTACATCAAAAACATGCATGAGAAACCCAGAAGATGGTACACCGTGTGATGGGGAAAGGTTTCTAAAACGCACCTCATTTCTCATCTCCTTGTGCACGGATTCGCCATTCCAGCCGCTTTACTAGCAAGCTCCCTACTTGGAGCATCAGCACCTTTAACCTCCTGTTCCGTACAGGTTGCAATTTGTCCTGAGGATAAACGGGAAGACGTGGAACCAACGAGAGACTAGCTCTTGGTGTTGGGACAGGCACAGGTCACTCTATTTTCCCATCAGAAAGAAGAATTAACCACAGGCTCAGCCTGCCCCCCGGAACCAGAACAGGGCCTGAAGCCATTCTGCGATTTTGCGGCCAGCTCCCATAAAAACGAGTTGTAAAACGGAGGTTCAGGGCACTGCAATTCACAAACCTGCAGAGTTATAAATGATAACTCTCGTCCACAAATATATTGAGGGAAGGCAAAGAAGAGGATTTGAAATCAAGGCAGAATTGCACGAAACAGATTTCAGGACGTAGATACGAATCGCCTTTAAAGCACATGAAAAGCGGCAAAACGTTGACAATGATGCCCTTGGCCAAAAAGGGCGTATGCGTTTTTTCCTGAATATATTCAGGAAAAAACGCATACGCCCTTTTTGGCCAACCAAGCAACCTGGAAAGGCAAATCAGCGCTACAAAGAAGTCTCGCTTCCCATCGGTCAAAAGGGCCATGCTGAAAAAAGTGTCAAAACCAGAAATGCAGGACAGGCCATGGAGAAATGGGAGCCTTGCTACACTGATGGGCGGGATGTAAATTGCCAAGAGCCACTCTGGAGAAGTGTCCGGTGAGTCCTGAAACATCTGAAAAACACAGCTTAGAGAGCATAGGGCACTTCCACTCATGGGGGTATAAATTGGGAAAATTAAAAATCAGCAAGACACAAGCACCCCAAAGTTTAGGGCTGCTCTGTTGACCAGGACCTCCACTTCATTCCACCTTAAATATCCCAGGAAAGAGAAAAATGGAGAAAGAAGTTGTGGTCCTTATGTACAATGGAATATCACTCAGCCAGGAAATCAATGTCGTAAGGTTAGTAGCAGCATGATGAGTGGATTTAGGTACGACGATTCTAAGTGAAATAAGTCACACAGAAAAGGACACTTCTCATAAGGTATCACTGATAGAGGGAATGTAAAAACCGTTACACTTGAACTGAATTACAAAACAGAACAGAGTCACACATGCAGAAAACACACTATGGCTGCTTAACGGGAAAGGTGAGGTGGGGTGATACATAAAACAAGGGTATCAAATTAGCTCAGATACCGTTCCATAAACCCAATATGTAATAGACAAGACCTACTCCTTGCTCAGAGAACTGGACTCAACACGCCCTATTCACCGCACAACAATATATCTGACTAATAATAATCGTAAAACCTATGTATTGATATCTCTCTGTTAGTGTGTCAAGTGGGTGTAAAGCGGCATAAACACAGCAGTGAAAAGCAGCTAAACCCCATTATAAAAATAAATTACTTTGAAACACCCATGAAACAAAGACAGTGAAAGAGAGAGAAATTCTTACACAATGCGTTCAGGGGCTGTGATGCAACCTGGATTGACCATATCTAGACGCACAGCTGGATGAGACATAAGGGTGGACACTCTTGGGGCTGAGAGGTTTGGTGAGGTTGGGTGAGCAAACGCAGACCCTTTAAAGGAATACTGCGTGGTACCCATCGCATGGGTCCCAAATCTCCAGGTTCAAGGGCATCTTCCTACATCAAAAACATGCATGAGAAACCCAGAAGATGGTACACCGTGTGATGGGGAAAGGTTTCTAAAACGCACCTCATTTCTCATCTCCTTGTGCCCGGGTTCGCCATTCCAGCCGCTTTACTAGCAAGTTTCCTACTTGGGGCATCAGCACCTTTAACCTCCTGTTCCGTACAGGTTGCAATTTGTCCTGAGGATAAACGGGAAGACGTGGAACCAACGAGAGACTAGCTCTTGGTGTTGGGACAGGCACAGGTCACTCTATTTTCCCATCAGAAAGAAGAATTAACCACAGGCTCAGCCTGACCCACGGAACCAGAACAGGGCCTGAAGCCATTCTGCGATTTTGCGGCCAGCTCCCATAAAAACGAGTTGTAAAATGGAGGTTCAGGGCACTGCAATTCACAAACCTGCAGAGTTATAAATGATAACTCTCGTCCACAAATATATTGAGGGAAGGCAAAGAAGAAGATTTGAAATCAAGGCAGAATTGCACGAAACAGATTTCAGGACGTAGATACGAATCGCCTTTAAAGCACATGAAAAGCGGCAAAACGTTGACAATGATGCCCTTGGCCAAAAAGGGCGTATGCGTTTTTTCCTGAATATATTCAGGAAAAAACGCATACGCCCTTTTTGGCCAACCAAGCAACCTGGAAAGGCAAATCAGCGCTACAAACAAGTCTCGCTTCCCATCGGTCAAAAGGGCCATGCTGAAAAAAGTGTCAAAACCAGAAATGCAGGACAGGCCATGGAGAAATGGGAGCCTTGCTACACTGATGGGCGGGATGTAAATTGCCAAGAGCCACTCTGGAGAAGTGTCCGGTGAGTCCTGAAACATCTGAAAAACACAGCTTAGAGAGCATAGGGCACTTCCACTCATGGGGGTATAAATTGGGAAAATTAAAAATCAGCAAGACACAAGCACCCCAAAGTTTAGGGCTGCTCTGTTGACCAGGACCTCCACTTCATTCCACCTTAAATATCCCAGGAAAGAGAAAAATGGAGAAAGAAGTTGTGGTCCTTATGTACAATGGAATATCACTCAGCCAGGAAATCAATGTCGTAAGGTTAGTAGCAGCATGATGAGTGGATTTAGGTACGACGATTCTAAGTGAAATAAGTCACACAGAAAAGGACACTTCTCATAAGGTATCACTGATAGAGGGAATGTAAAAACCGTTACACTTGAACTGAATTACAAAACAGAACAGAGTCACACATGCAGAAAACACACTATGGCTGCTTAACGGGAAAGGTGAGGTGGGGTGATACATAAAACAAGGGTATCAAATTAGCTCAGATACCGTTCCATAAACCCAATATGTAATAGACAAGACCTACTCCTTGCTCAGAGAACTGGACTCAACACGCCCTATTCACCGCACAAGAATATATCTGACTAATAATAATCGTAAAACCTATGTATTGATATCTCTCTGTTAGTGTGTCAAGTGGGTGTAAAGCGGCATAAACACAGCAGTGAAAAGCAGCTAAACCCCATTATAAAAATAAATTACTTTGAAACACCCATGAAACAAAGACAGTGAAAGAGAGAGAAATTCTTACACAATGCGTTCAGGGGCTGTGATGCAACCTGGATTGACCATATCTAGACGCACAGCTGGATGAGACATAAGGGTGGACACTCTTGGGGCTGAGAGGTTTGGTGAGGTTGGGTGAGCAAACGCAGACCCTTTAAAGGAATACTGCATGGTACCCATCGCATGGGTCCCAAATCTCCAGGTTCAAGGGCATCTTCCTACATCAAAAACATGCATGAGAAACCCAGAAGATGGTACACCGTGTGATGGGGAAAGGTTTCTAAAACGCACCTCATTTCTCATCTCCTTGTGCCCGGGTTCGCCATTCCAGCCTCTTTACTAGCAAGCTCCCTACTTGGAGCATCAGCACCTTTAACCTCCTGTTCCATACAGGTTGCAATTTGTCCTGAGGATAAACGGGAAGACGTGGAACCAACGAGAGACTAGCTCTTGGTGTTGGGACAGGCACAGGTCACTCTATTTTCCCATCAGAAAGAAGAATTAACCACAGGCTCAGCCTGCGCCCCAGAACCAGAACAGGGCCTGAAGCCATTCTGCGATTTTGCGGCCAGCTCCCATAAAAACGAGTTGTAAAATGGAGGTTCAGGGCACTGCAATTCACAAACCTGCAGAGTTATAAATGATAACTGTCGTCCACAAATATATTGAGGGAAGGCAAAGAAGAGGATTTGAAATCAAGGCAGAATTGCAGGAAACAGATTTCAGGAGGTAGATACGAATCGCCTTTAAAGCACATGAAAAGCGGCAAAACGTTGACAATGATGCCCTTGGCCAAAAAGGGCGTATGCGTTTTTTCCTGAATATATTCAGGAAAAAACGCATACGCCCTTTTTGGCCAACCAAGCAACCTGGAAAGGCAAATCAGCGCTACAAACAAGTCTCGCTTCCCATCGGTCAAAAGGGCCATGCTGAAAAAAGTGTCAAAACCAGAAATGCAGGACAGGCCATGGAGAAATGGGAGCCTTGCTACACTGATGGGCGGGATGTAAATTGCCAAGAGCCACTCTGGAGAAGTGTCCGGTGAGTCCTGAAACATCTGAAAAACACAGCTTAGAGAGCATAGGGCACTTCCACTCATGGGGGTATAAATTGGGAAAATTAAAAATCAGCAAGACACAAGCACCCCAAAGTTTAGGGCTGCTCTGTTGACCAGGACCTCCACTTCATTCCACCTTAAATATCCCAGGAAAGAGAAAAATGGATAAAGAAGTTGTGGTCCTTATGTACAATGGAATATCACTCAGCCAGGAAATCAATGTCGTAAGGTTAGTAGCAGCATGATGAGTGGATTTAGGTATGACGATTCTAAGTGAAATAAGTCACACAGAAAAGGACACTTCTCATAAGGTATCACTGATAGAGGGAATGTAAAAACCGTTACACTTGAACTGAATTACAAAACAGAACAGAGTCACACATGCAGAAAACACACTATGGCTGCTTAACGGGAAAGGTGAGGTGGGGTGATACATAAAACAAGGGTATCAAATTAGCTCAGATACCGTTCCATAAACCCAATATGTAATAGACAAGACCTACTCCTTGCTCAGAGAACTGGACTCAACACGCCCTATTCACCGCACAACAATATATCTGACTAATAATAATCGTAAAACGTATGTATTGATATCTCTCTGTTAGTGTGTCAAGTGGGTGTAAAGCGGCATAAACACAGCAGTGAAAAGCAGCTAAACCCCATTATAAAAATAAATTACTTTGAAACCACCATGAAACAAAGACAGTGAAAGAGAGAGAAATTCTTACACAATGCGTTCAGGGGCTGTGATGCAACCTGGATTGACCATATCTAGACGCACAGCTGGATGAGACATAAGGGTGGACACTCTTGGGGCTGAGAGGTTTGGTGAGGTTGGGTGAGCAAACGCAGACCCTTTAAAGGAATACTGCGTGGTACCCATCGCATGGGTCCCAAATCTCCAGGTTCAAGGGCATCTTCCTACATCAAAAACATGCATGAGAAACCCAGAAGATGGTACACCGTGTGATGGGGAAAGGTTTCTAAAACGCACCTCATTTCTCATCTCCTTGTGCCCGGGTTCGCCATTCCAGCCGCTTTACTAGCAAGCTCCCTACTTGGAGCATCAGCACCTTTAACCTCCTGTTCCGTACAGGTTGCAATTTGTCCTGAGGATAAACGGGAAGACGTGGAACCAACGAGAGACTAGCTCTTGGTGTTGGGACAGGCACAGGTCACTCTATTTTCCCATCAGAAAGAAGAATTAACCACAGGCTCAGCCTGCCCCCCGGAACCAGAACAGGGCCTGAAGCCATTCTGCGATTTTGCGGCCAGCTCCCATAAAAACGAGTTGTAAAATGGAGGTTCAGGGCACTGCAATTCACAAACCTGCAGAGTTATAAATGAGAACTCTCGTCCACAAATATATTGAGGGAAGGCAAAGAAGAGGATTTGAAATCAAGGCAGAATTGCAGGAAACAGATTTCAGGAGGTAGATACGAATCGCCTTTAAAGCACATGAAAAGCGGCAAAACGTTGACAATGATGCCCTTGGCCAAAAAGGGCGTATGCGTTTTTTCCTGAATATATTCAGGAAAAAACGCATACGCCCTTTTTGGCCAACCAAGCCACCTGGAAAGGCAAATCAGCGCTACAAAGAAGTCTCGCTTCCCATCGGTCAAAAGGGCCATGCTGAAAAAAGTGTCAAAACCAGAAATGCAGGACAGGCCATGGAGAAATGGGAGCCTTGCTACACTGATGGGCGGGATGTAAATTGCCAAGAGCCACTCTGGAGAAGTGTCCGGTGAGTCCTGAAACATCTGAAAAACACAGCTTAGAGAGCATAGGGCACTTCCACTCATGGGGGTATAAATTGGGAAAATTAAAAATCAGCAAGACACAAGCACCCCAAAGTTTAGGGCTGCTCTGTTGACCAGGACCTCCACTTCATTCCACCTTAAATATCCCAGGAAAGAGAAAAATGGAGAAAGAAGTTGTGGTCCTTATGTACAATGGAATATCACTCAGCCAGGAAATCAATGTCGTAAGGTTAGTAGCAGCACGATGAGTGGATTTAGGTACGACGATTCTAAGTGAAATAAGTCACACAGAAAAGGACACTTCTCATAAGGTATCACTGATAGAGGGAATGTAAAAACCGTTACACTTGAACTGAATTACAAAACAGAACAGAGTCACACATGCAGAAAACACACTATGGCTGCTTAACGGGAAAGGTGAGGTGGGGTGATACATAAAACAAGGGTATCAAATTAGCTCAGATACCGTTCCATAAACCCAATATGTAATAGACAAGACCTACTCCTTGCTCAGAGAACTGGACTCAACACGCCCTATTCACCGCACAAGAATATATCTGACTAATAATAATCGTAAAACCTATGTATTGATATCTCTCTGTTAGTGTGTCAAGTGGGTGTAAAGCGGCATAAACACAGCAGTGAAAAGCAGCTAAACCCCATTATAAAAATAAATTACTTTGAAACACCCATGAAACAAAGACAGTGAAAGAGAGAGAAATTCTTACACAATGCGTTCAGGGGCTGTGATGCAACCTGGATTGACCATATCTAGACGCACAGCTGGATGAGACATAAGGGTGGACACTCTTGGGGCTGAGAGGTTTGGTGAGGTTGGGTGAGCAAACGCAGACCCTTTAAAGGAATACTGCGTGGTACCCATCGCATGGGTCCCAAATCTCCAGGTTCAAGGGCATCTTCCTACATCAAAAACATGCATGAGAAACCCAGAAGATGGTACACCGTGTGATGGGGAAAGGTTTCTAAAACGCACCTCATTTCTCATCTCCTTGTGCCCGGGTTCGCCATTCCAGCCGCTTTACTAGCAAGCTCCCTACTTGGAGCATCAGCACCTTTAACCTCCTGTTCCGTACAGGTTGCAATTTGTCCTGAGGATAAACGGGAAGACGTGGAACCAACGAGAGACTAGCTCTTGGTGTTGGGACAGGCACAGGTCACTCTATTTTCCCATCAGAAAGAAGAATTAACCACAGGCTCAGCCTGACCCACGGAACCAGAACAGGGCCTGAAGCCATTCTGCGATTTTGCGGCCAGCTCCCATAAAAACGAGTTGTAAAATGGAGGTTCAGGGCACTGCAATTCACAAACCTGCAGAGTTATAAATGAGAACTCTCGTCCACAAATATATTGAGGGAAGGCAAAGAAGAGGATTTGAAATCAAGGCAGAATTGCAGGAAACAGATTTCAGGAGGTAGATACGAATCGCCTTTAAAGCACATGAAAAGCGGCAAAACGTTGACAATGATGCCCTTGGCCAAAAAGGGCGTATGCGTTTTTTCCTGAATATATTCAGGAAAAAACGCATACGCCCTTTTTGGCCAACCAAGCCACCTGGAAAGGCAAATCAGCGCTACAAAGAAGTCTCGCTTCCCATCGGTCAAAAGGGCCATGCTGAAAAAAGTGTCAAAACCAGAAATGCAGGACAGGCCATGGAGAAATGGGAGCCTTGCTACACTGATGGGCGGGATGTAAATTGCCAAGAGCCACTCTGGAGAAGTGTCCGGTGAGTCCTGAAACATCTGAAAAACACAGCTTAGAGAGCATAGGGCACTTCCACTCATGGGGGTATAAATTGGGAAAATTAAAAATCAGCAAGACACAAGCACCCCAAAGTTTAGGGCTGCTCTGTTGACCAGGACCTCCACTTCATTCCACCTTAAATATCCCAGGAAAGAGAAAAATGGAGAAAGAAGTTGTGGTCCTTATGTACAATGGAATATCACTCAGCCAGGAAATCAATGTCGTAAGGTTAGTAGCAGCACGATGAGTGGATTTAGGTACGACGATTCTAAGTGAAATAAGTCACACAGAAAAGGACACTTCTCATAAGGTATCACTGATAGAGGGAATGTAAAAACCGTTACACTTGAACTGAATTACAAAACAGAACAGAGTCACACATGCAGAAAACACACTATGGCTGCTTAACGGGAAAGGTGAGGTGGGGTGATACATAAAACAAGGGTATCAAATTAGCTCAGATACCGTTCCATAAACCCAATATGTAATAGACAAGACCTACTCCTTGCTCAGAGAACTGGACTCAACACGCCCTATTCACCGCACAAGAATATATCTGACTAATAATAATCGTAAAACCTATGTATTGATATCTCTCTGTTAGTGTGTCAAGTGGGTGTAAAGCGGCATAAACACAGCAGTGAAAAGCAGCTAAACCCCATTATAAAAATAAATTACTTTGAAACCACCATGAAACAAAGACAGTGAAAGAGAGAGAAATTCTTACACAATGCGTTCAGGGGCAGTGATGCAACCTGGATTGACCATATCTAGACGCACAGCTGGATGAGACATAAGGGTGGACACTCTTGGGGCTGAGAGGTTTGGTGAGGTTGGGTGAGCAAACGCAGACCCTTTAAAGGAATACTGCGTGGTACCCATCGCATGGGTCCCAAATCTCCAGGTTCAAGGGCATCTTCCTACATCAAAAACATGCATGAGAAACCCAGAAGATGGTACACCGTGTGATGGGGAAAGGTTTCTAAAACGCACCTCATTTCTCATCTCCTTGTGCCCGGGTTCGCCATTCCAGCCGCTTTACTAGCAAGCTCCCTACTTGGAGCATCAGCACCTTTAACCTCCTGTTCCGTACAGGTTGCAATTTGTCCTGAGGATAAACGGGAAGACGTGGAACCAACGAGAGACTAGCTCTTGGTGTTGGGACAGGCACAGGTCACTCTATTTTCCCATCAGAAAGAAGAATTAACCACAGGCTCAGCCTGACCCACGGAACCAGAACAGGGCCTGAAGCCATTCTGCGATTTTGCGGCCAGCTCCCATAAAAACGAGTTGTAAAATGGAGGTTCAGGGCACTGCAATTCACAAACCTGCAGAGTTATAAATGATAATTCTCGTCCACAAATATATTGAGGGAAGGCAAAGAAGAGGATTTGAAATCAAGGCAGAATTGCAGGAAACAGATTTCAGGAGGTAGATACGAATCGCCTTTAAAGCACATGAAAAGCGGCAAAACGTTGACAATGATGCCCTTGGCCAAAAAGGGCGTATGCGTTTTTTCCTGAATATATTCAGGAAAAAACGCATACGCCCTTTTTGGCCAACCAAGCCACCTGGAAAGGCAAATCAGCGCTACAAAGAAGTCTCGCTTCCCATCGGTCAAAAGGGCCATGCTGAAAAAAGTGTCAAAACCAGAAATGCAGGACAGGCCATGGAGAAATGGGAGCCTTGCTACACTGATGGGCGGGATGTAAATTGCCAAGAGCCACTCTGGAGAAGTGTCCGGTGAGTCCTGAAACATCTGAAAAACACAGCTTAGAGAGCATAGGGCACTTCCACTCATGGGGGTATAAATTGGGAAAATTAAAAATCAGCAAGACACAAGCACCCCAAAGTTTAGGGCTGCTCTGTTGACCAGGACCTCCACTTCATTCCACCTTAAATATCCCAGGAAAGAGAAAAATGGAGAAAGAAGTTGTGGTCCTTATGTACAATGGAATATCACTCAGCCAGGAAATCAATGTCGTAAGGTTAGTAGCAGCATGATGAGTGGATTTAGGTACGACGATTCTAAGTGAAATAAGTCACACAGAAAAGGACACTTCTCATAAGGTATCACTGATAGAGGGAATGTAAAAACCGTTACACTTGAACTGAATTACAAAACAGAACAGAGTCACACATGCAGAAAACACACTATGGCTGCTTAACGGGAAAGGTGAGGTGGGGTGATACATAAAACAAGGGTATCAAATTAGCTCAGATACCGTTCCATAAACCCAATATGTAATAGACAAGACCTACTCCTTGCTCAGAGAACTGGACTCAACACGCCCTATTCACCGCACAACAATATATCTGACTAATAATAATCGTAAAACCTATGTATTGATATCTCTCTGTTAGTGTGTCAAGTGGGTGTAAAGCGGCATAAACACAGCAGTGAAAAGCAGCTAAACCCCATTATAAAAATAAATTACTTTGAAACCACCATGAAACAAAGACAGTGAAAGAGAGAGAAATTCTTACACAATGCGTTCAGGGGCTGTGATGCAACCTGGATTGACCATATCTAGACGCACAGCTGGATGAGACATAAGGGTGGACACTCTTGGGGCTGAGAGGTTTGGTGAGGTTGGGTGAGCAAACGCAGACCCTTTAAAGGAATACTGCGTGGTACCCATCGCATGGGTCCCAAATCTCCAGGTTCAAGGGCATCTTCCTACATCAAAAACATGCATGAGAAACCCAGAAGATGGTACACCGTGTGATGGGGAAAGGTTTCTAAAACGCACCTCATTTCTCATCTCCTTGTGCCCGGGTTCGCCATTCCAGCCGCTTTACTAGCAAGCTCCCTACTTGGAGCATCAGCACCTTTAACCTCCTGTTCCGTACAGGTTGCAATTTGTCCTGAGGATAAACGGGAAGACGTGGAACCAACGAGAGACTAGCTCTTGGTGTTGGGACAGGCACAGGTCACTCTATTTTCCCATCAGAAAGAAGAATTAACCACAGGCTCAGCCTGCCCCCCGGAACCAGAACAGGGCCTGAAGCCATTCTGCGATTTTGCGGCCAGCTCCCATAAAAACGAGTTGTAAAATGGAGGTTCAGGGCACTGCAATTCACAAACCTGCAGAGTTATAAATGAGAACTCTCGTCCACAAATATATTGAGGGAAGGCAAAGAAGAGGATTTGAAATCAAGGCAGAATTGCAGGAAACAGATTTCAGGAGGTAGATACGAATCGCCTTTAAAGCACATGAAAAGCGGCAAAACGTTGACAATGATGCCCTTGGCCAAAAAGGGCGTATGCGTTTTTTCCTGAATATATTCAGGAAAAAACGCATACGCCCTTTTTGGCCAACCAAGCCACCTGGAAAGGCAAATCAGCGCTACAAAGAAGTCTCGCTTCCCATCGGTCAAAAGGGCCATGCTGAAAAAAGTGTCAAAACCAGAAATGCAGGACAGGCCATGGAGAAATGGGAGCCTTGCTACACTGATGGGCGGGATGTAAATTGCCAAGAGCCACTCTGGAGAAGTGTCCGGTGAGTCCTGAAACATCTGAAAAACACAGCTTAGAGAGCATAGGGCACTTCCACTCATGGGGGTATAAATTGGGAAAATTAAAAATCAGCAAGACACAAGCACCCCAAAGTTTAGGGCTGCTCTGTTGACCAGGACCTCCACTTCATTCCACCTTAAATATCCCAGGAAAGAGAAAAATGGAGAAAGAAGTTGTGGTCCTTATGTACAATGGAATATCACTCAGCCAGGAAATCAATGTCGTAAGGTTAGTAGCAGCATGATGAGTGGATTTAGGTACGACGATTCTAAGTGAAATAAGTCACACAGAAAAGGACACTTCTCATAAGGTATCACTGATAGAGGGAATGTAAAAACCGTTACACTTGAACTGAATTACAAAACAGAACAGAGTCACACATGCAGAAAACACACTATGGCTGCTTAACGGGAAAGGTGAGGTGGGGTGATACATAAAACAAGGGTATCAAATTAGCTCAGATACCGTTCCATAAACCCAATATGTAATAGACAAGACCTACTCCTTGCTCAGAGAACTGGACTCAACACGCCCTATTCACCGCACAAGAATATATCTGACTAATAATAATCGTAAAACCTATGTATTGATATCTCTCTGTTAGTGTGTCAAGTGGGTGTAAAGCGGCATAAACACAGCAGTGAAAAGCAGCTAAACCCCATTATAAAAATAAATTACTTTGAAACCACCATGAAACAAAGACAGTGAAAGAGAGAGAAATTCTTACACAATGCGTTCAGGGGCTGTGATGCAACCTGGATTGACCATATCTAGACGCACAGCTGGATGAGACATAAGGGTGGACACTCTTGGGGCTGAGAGGTTTGGTGAGGTTGGGTGAGCAAACGCAGACCCTTTAAAGGAATACTGCGTGGTACCCATCGCATGGGTCCCAAATCTCCAGGTTCAAGGGCATCTTCCTACATCAAAAACATGCATGAGAAACCCAGAAGATGGTACACCGTGTGATGGGGAAAGGTTTCTAAAACGCACCTCATTTCTCATCTCCTTGTGCCCGGGTTCGCCATTCCAGCCGCTTTACTAGCAAGCTCCCTACTTGGAGCATCAGCACCTTTAACCTCCTGTTCCGTACAGGTTGCAATTTGTCCTGAGGATAAACGGGAAGACGTGGAACCAACGAGAGACTAGCTCTTGGTGTTGGGACAGGCACAGGTCACTCTATTTTCCCATCAGAAAGAAGAATTAACCACAGGCTCAGCCTGCCCCCCGGAACCAGAACAGGGCCTGAAGCCATTCTGCGATTTTGCGGCCAGCTCCCATAAAAACGAGTTGTAAAATGGAGGTTCAGGGCACTGCAATTCACAAACCTGCAGAGTTATAAATGAGAACTCTCGTCCACAAATATATTGAGGGAAGGCAAAGAAGAGGATTTGAAATCAAGGCAGAATTGCAGGAAACAGATTTCAGGAGGTAGATACGAATCGCCTTTAAAGCACATGAAAAGCGGCAAAACGTTGACAATGATGCCCTTGGCCAAAAAGGGCGTATGCGTTTTTTCCTGAATATATTCAGGAAAAAACGCATACGCCCTTTTTGGCCAACCAAGCCACCTGGAAAGGCAAATCAGCGCTACAAAGAAGTCTCGCTTCCCATCGGTCAAAAGGGCCATGCTGAAAAAAGTGTCAAAACCAGAAATGCAGGACAGGCCATGGAGAAATGGGAGCCTTGCTACACTGATGGGCGGGATGTAAATTGCCAAGAGCCACTCTGGAGAAGTGTCCGGTGAGTCCTGAAACATCTGAAAAACACAGCTTAGAGAGCATAGGGCACTTCCACTCATGGGGGTATAAACTGGGAAAATTAAAAATCAGCAAGACACAAGCACCCCAAAGTTTAGGGCTGCTCTGTTGACCAGGACCTCCACTTCATTCCACCTTAAATATCCCAGGAAAGAGAAAAATGGAGAAAGAAGTTGTGGTCCTTATGTACAATGGAATATCACTCAGCCAGGAAATCAATGTCGTAAGGTTAGTAGCAGCACGATGAGTGGATTTAGGTACGACGATTCTAAGTGAAATAAGTCACACAGAAAAGGACACTTCTCATAAGGTATCACTGATAGAGGGAATGTAAAAACCGTTACGCTTGAACTGAATTACAAAACAGAACAGAGTCACACATGCAGAAAACACACTATGGCTGCTTAACGGGAAAGGTGAGGTGGGGTGATACATAAAACAAGGGTATCAAATTAGCTCAGATACCGTTCCATAAACCCAATATGTAATAGACAAGACCTACTCCTTGCTCAGAGAACTGGACTCAACACGCCCTATTCACCGCACAAGAATATATCTGACTAATAATAATCGTAAAACCTATGTATTGATATCTCTCTGTTAGTGTGTCAAGTGGGTGTAAAGCGGCATAAACACAGCAGTGAAAAGCAGCTAAACCCCATTATAAAAATAAATTACTTTGAAACACCCATGAAACAAAGACAGTGAAAGAGAGAGAAATTCTTACACAATGCGTTCAGGGGCTGTGATGCAACCTGGATTGACCATATCTAGACGCACAGCTGGATGAGACATAAGGGTGGACACTCTTGGGGCTGAGAGGTTTGGTGAGGTTGGGTGAGCAAACGCAGACCCTTTAAAGGAATACTGCATGGTACCCATCGCATGGGTCCCAAATCTCCAGGTTCAAGGGCATCTTCCTACATCAAAAACATGCATGAGAAACCCAGAAGATGGTACACCGTGTGATGGGGAAAGGTTTCTAAAACGCACCTCATTTCTCATCTCCTTGTGCCCGGGTTCGCCATTCCAGCCTCTTTACTAGCAAGCTCCCTACTTGGAGCATCAGCACCTTTAACCTCCTGTTCCATACAGGTTGCAATTTGTCCTGAGGATAAACGGGAAGACGTGGAACCAACGAGAGACTAGCTCTTGGTGTTGGGACAGGCACAGGTCACTCTATTTTCCCATCAGAAAGAAGAATTAACCACAGGCTCAGCCTGCGCCCCAGAACCAGAACAGGGCCTGAAGCCATTCTGCGATTTTGCGGCCAGCTCCCATAAAAACGAGTTGTAAAATGGAGGTTCAGGGCACTGCAATTCACAAACCTGCAGAGTTATAAATGAGAACTCTCGTCCACAAATATATTGAGGGAAGGCAAAGAAGAGGATTTGAAATCAAGGCAGAATTGCAGGAAACAGATTTCAGGAGGTAGATACGAATCGCCTTTAAAGCACATGAAAAGCGGCAAAACGTTGACAATGATGCCCTTGGCCAAAAAGGGCGTATGCGTTTTTTCCTGAATATATTCAGGAAAAAACGCATACGCCCTTTTTGGCCAACCAAGCAACCTGGAAAGGCAAATCAGCGCTACAAACAAGTCTCGCTTCCCATCGGTCAAAAGGGCCATGCTGAAAAAAGTGTCAAAACCAGAAATGCAGGACAGGCCATGGAGAAATGGGAGCCTTGCTACACTGATGGGCGGGATGTAAATTGCCAAGAGCCACTCTGGAGAAGTGTCCGGTGAGTCCTGAAACATCTGAAAAACACAGCTTAGAGAGCATAGGGCACTTCCACTCATGGGGGTATAAATTGGGAAAATTAAAAATCAGCAAGACACAAGCACCCCAAAGTTTAGGGCTGCTCTGTTGACCAGGACCTCCACTTCATTCCACCTTAAATATCCCAGGAAAGAGAAAAATGGAGAAAGAAGTTGTGGTCCTTATGTACAATGGAATATCACTCAGCCAGGAAATCAATGTCGTAAGGTTAGTAGCAGCATGATGAGTGGATTTAGGTATGACGATTCTAAGTGAAATAAGTCACACAGAAAAGGACACTTCTCATAAGGTATCACTGATAGAGGGAATGTAAAAACCGTTACACTTGAACTGAATTACAAAACAGAACAGAGTCACACATGCAGAAAACACACTATGGCTGCTTAACGGGAAAGGTGAGGTGGGGTGATACATAAAACAAGGGTATCAAATTAGCTCAGATACCGTTCCATAAACCCAATATGTAATAGACAAGACCTACTCCTTGCTCAGAGAACTGGACTCAACACGCCCTATTCACCGCACAACAATATATCTGACTAAAAATAATCGTAAAACCTATGTATTGATATCTCTCTGTTAGTGTGTCAAGTGGGTGTAAAGCGGCATAAACACAGCAGTGAAAAGCAGCTAAACCCCATTATAAAAATAAATTACTTTGAAACACCCATGAAACAAAGACAGTGAAAGAGAGAGAAATTCTTACACAATGCGTTCAGGGGCTGTGATGCAACCTGGATTGACCATATCTAGATGCACAGCTGGATGAGACATAAGGGTGGACACTCTTGGGGCTGAGAGGTTTGGTGAGGTTGGGTGAGCAAACGCAGACCCTTTAAAGGAATACTGCGTGGTACCCATCGCATGGGTCCCAAATCTCCAGGTTCAAGGGCATCTTCCTACATCAAAACATGCATGAGAAACCCAGAAGATGGTACACCGTGTGATGGGGAAAGGTTTCTAAAACGCACCTCATTTCTCATCTCCTTGTGCACGGATTCGCCATTCCAGCCGCTTTACTAGCAAGCTCCCTACTTGGAGCATCAGCACCTTTAACCTCCTGTTCCGTACAGGTTGCAATTTGTCCTGAGGATAAACGGGAAGACGTGGAACCAACGAGAGACTAGCTCTTGGTGTTGGGACAGGCACAGGTCACTCTATTTTCCCATCAGAAAGAAGAATTAACCACAGGCTCAGCCTGACCCCCGGAACCAGAACAGGGCCTGAAGCCATTCTGCGATTTTGCGGCCAGCTCCCATAAAAACGAGTTGTAAAATGGAGGTTCAGGGCACTGCAATTCACAAACCTGCAGAGTTATAAATGATAACTCTCGTCCACAAATATATTGAGGGAAGGCAAAGAAGAGGATTTGAAATCAAGGCAGAATTGCACGAAACAGATTTCAGGACGTAGATACGAATCGCCTTTAAAGCACATGAAAAGCGGCAAAACGTTGACAATGATGCCCTTGGCCAAAAAGGGCGTATGCGTTTTTTCCTGAATATATTCAGGAAAAAACGCATACGCCCTTTTTGGCCAACCAAGCCACCTGGAAAGGCAAATCAGCGCTACAAAGAAGTCTCGCTTCCCATCGGTCAAAAGGGCCATGCTGAAAAAAGTGTCAAAACCAGAAATGCAGGACAGGCCATGGAGAAATGGGAGCCTTGCTACACTGATGGGCGGGATGTAAATTGCCAAGAGCCACTCTGGAGAAGTGTCCGGTGAGTCCTGAAACATCTGAAAAACACAGCTTAGAGAGCATAGGGCACTTCCACTCATGGGGGTATAAATTGGGAAAATTAAAAATCAGCAAGACACAAGCACCCCAAAGTTTAGGGCTGCTCTGTTGACCAGGACCTCCACTTCATTCCACCTTAAATATCCCAGGAAAGAGAAAAATGGAGAAAGAAGTTGTGGTCCTTATGTACAATGGAATATCACTCAGCCAGGAAATCAATGTCGTAAGGTTAGTAGCAGCATGATGAGTGGATTTAGGTACGACGATTCTAAGTGAAATAAGTCACACAGAAAAGGACACTTCTCATAAGGTATCACTGATAGAGGGAATGTAAAAACCGTTACACTTGAACTGAATTACAAAACAGAACAGAGTCACACATGCAGAAAACACACTATGGCTGCTTAACGGGAAAGGTGAGGTGGGGTGATACATAAAACAAGGGTATCAAATTAGCTCAGATACCGTTCCATAAACCCAATATGTAATAGACAAGACCTACTCCTTGCTCAGAGAACTGGACTCAACACGCCCTATTCACCGCACAACAATATATCTGACTAATAATAATCGTAAAACCTATGTATTGATATCTCTCTGTTAGTGTGTCAAGTGGGTGTAAAGCGGCATAAACACAGCAGTGAAAAGCAGCTAAACCCCATTATAAAAATAAATTACTTTGAAACACCCATGAAACAAAGACAGTGAAAGAGAGAGAAATTCTTACACAATGCGTTCAGGGGCTGTGATGCAACCTGGATTGACCATATCTAGACGCACAGCTGGATGAGACATAAGGGTGGACACTCTTGGGGCTGAGAGGTTTGGTGAGGTTGGGTGAGCAAACGCAGACCCTTTAAAGGAATACTGCGTGGTACCCATCGCATGGGTCCCAAATCTCCAGGTTCAAGGGCATCTTCCTACATCAAAAACATGCATGAGAAACCCAGAAGATGGTACACCGTGTGATGGGGAAAGGTTTCTAAAACGCACCTCATTTCTCATCTCCTTGTGCCCGGGTTCGCCATTCCAGCCGCTTTACTAGCAAGTTTCCTACTTGGGGCATCAGCACCTTTAACCTCCTGTTCCGTACAGGTTGCAATTTGTCCTGAGGATAAACGGGAAGACGTGGAACCAACGAGAGACTAGCTCTTGGTGTTGGGACAGGCACAGGTCACTCTATTTTCCCATCAGAAAGAAGAATTAACCACAGGCTCAGCCTGACCCACGGAACCAGAACAGGGCCTGAAGCCATTCTGCGATTTTGCGGCCAGCTCCCATAAAAACGAGTTGTAAAATGGAGGTTCAGGGCACTGCAATTCACAAACCTGCAGAGTTATAAATGATAACTCTCGTCCACAAATATATTGAGGGAAGGCAAAGAAGAAGATTTGAAATCAAGGCAGAATTGCACGAAACAGATTTCAGGACGTAGATACGAATCGCCTTTAAAGCACATGAAAAGCGGCAAAACGTTGACAATGATGCCCTTGGCCAAAAAGGGCGTATGCGTTTTTTCCTGAATATATTCAGGAAAAAACGCATACGCCCTTTTTGGCCAACCAAGCAACCTGGAAAGGCAAATCAGCGCTACAAAGAAGTCTCGCTTCCCATCGGTCAAAAGGGCCATGCTGAAAAAAGTGTCAAAACCAGAAATGCAGGACAGGCCATGGAGAAATGGGAGCCTTGCTACACTGATGGGCGGGATGTAAATTGCCAAGAGCCACTCTGGAGAAGTGTCCGGTGAGTCCTGAAACATCTGAAAAACACAGCTTAGAGAGCATAGGGCACTTCCACTCATGGGGGTATAAATTGGGAAAATTAAAAATCAGCAAGACACAAGCACCCCAAAGTTTAGGGCTGCTCTGTTGACCAGGACCTCCACTTCATTCCACCTTAAATATCCCAGGAAAGAGAAAAATGGAGAAAGAAGTTGTGGTCCTTATGTACAATGGAATATCACTCAGCCAGGAAATCAATGTCGTAAGGTTAGTAGCAGCATGATGAGTGGATTTAGGTACGACGATTCTAAGTGAAATAAGTCACACAGAAAAGGACACTTCTCATAAGGTATCACTGATAGAGGGAATGTAAAAACCGTTACACTTGAACTGAATTACAAAACAGAACAGAGTCACACATGCAGAAAACACACTATGGCTGCTTAACGGGAAAGGTGAGGTGGGGTGATACATAAAACAAGGGTATCAAATTAGCTCAGATACCGTTCCATAAACCCAATATGTAATAGACAAGACCTACTCCTTGCTCAGAGAACTGGACTCAACACGCCCTATTCACCGCACAAGAATATATCTGACTAATAATAATCGTAAAACCTATGTATTGATATCTCTCTGTTAGTGTGTCAAGTGGGTGTAAAGCGGCATAAACACAGCAGTGAAAAGCAGCTAAACCCCATTATAAAAATAAATTACTTTGAAACCACCATGAAACAAAGACAGTGAAAGAGAGAGAAATTCTTACACAATGCGTTCAGGGGCAGTGATGCAACCTGGATTGACCATATCTAGACGCACAGCTGGATGAGACATAAGGGTGGACACTCTTGGGGCTGAGAGGTTTGGTGAGGTTGGGTGAGCAAACGCAGACCCTTTAAAGGAATACTGCGTGGTACCCATCGCATGGGTCCCAAATCTCCAGGTTCAAGGGCATCTTCCTACATCAAAAACATGCATGAGAAACCCAGAAGATGGTACACCGTGTGATGGGGAAAGGTTTCTAAAACGCACCTCATTTCTCATCTCCTTGTGCCCGGGTTCGCCATTCCAGCCGCTTTACTAGCAAGCTCCCTACTTGGAGCATCAGCACCTTTAACCTCCTGTTCCGTACAGGTTGCAATTTGTCCTGAGGATAAACGGGAAGACGTGGAACCAACGAGAGACTAGCTCTTGGTGTTGGGACAGGCACAGGTCACTCTATTTTCCCATCAGAAAGAAGAATTAACCACAGGCTCAGCCTGACCCACGGAACCAGAACAGGGCCTGAAGCCATTCTGCGATTTTGCGGCCAGCTCCCATAAAAACGAGTTGTAAAATGGAGGTTCAGGGCACTGCAATTCACAAACCTGCAGAGTTATAAATGATAATTCTCGTCCACAAATATATTGAGGGAAGGCAAAGAAGAGGATTTGAAATCAAGGCAGAATTGCAGGAAACAGATTTCAGGAGGTAGATACGAATCGCCTTTAAAGCACATGAAAAGCGGCAAAACGTTGACAATGATGCCCTTGGCCAAAAAGGGCGTATGCGTTTTTTCCTGAATATATTCAGGAAAAAACGCATACGCCCTTTTTGGCCAACCAAGCCACCTGGAAAGGCAAATCAGCGCTACAAAGAAGTCTCGCTTCCCATCGGTCAAAAGGGCCATGCTGAAAAAAGTGTCAAAACCAGAAATGCAGGACAGGCCATGGAGAAATGGGAGCCTTGCTACACTGATGGGCGGGATGTAAATTGCCAAGAGCCACTCTGGAGAAGTGTCCGGTGAGTCCTGAAACATCTGAAAAACACAGCTTAGAGAGCATAGGGCACTTCCACTCATGGGGGTATAAATTGGGAAAATTAAAAATCAGCAAGACACAAGCACCCCAAAGTTTAGGGCTGCTCTGTTGACCAGGACCTCCACTTCATTCCACCTTAAATATCCCAGGAAAGAGAAAAATGGAGAAAGAAGTTGTGGTCCTTATGTACAATGGAATATCACTCAGCCAGGAAATCAATGTCGTAAGGTTAGTAGCAGCATGATGAGTGGATTTAGGTACGACGATTCTAAGTGAAATAAGTCACACAGAAAAGGACACTTCTCATAAGGTATCACTGATAGAGGGAATGTAAAAACCGTTACACTTGAACTGAATTACAAAACAGAACAGAGTCACACATGCAGAAAACACACTATGGCTGCTTAACGGGAAAGGTGAGGTGGGGTGATACATAAAACAAGGGTATCAAATTAGCTCAGATACCGTTCCATAAACCCAATATGTAATAGACAAGACCTACTCCTTGCTCAGAGAACTGGACTCAACACGCCCTATTCACCGCACAACAATATATCTGACTAATAATAATCGTAAAACCTATGTATTGATATCTCTCTGTTAGTGTGTCAAGTGGGTGTAAAGCGGCATAAACACAGCAGTGAAAAGCAGCTAAACCCCATTATAAAAATAAATTACTTTGAAACCACCATGAAACAAAGACAGTGAAAGAGAGAGAAATTCTTACACAATGCGTTCAGGGGCTGTGATGCAACCTGGATTGACCATATCTAGACGCACAGCTGGATGAGACATAAGGGTGGACACTCTTGGGGCTGAGAGGTTTGGTGAGGTTGGGTGAGCAAACGCAGACCCTTTAAAGGAATACTGCGTGGTACCCATCGCATGGGTCCCAAATCTCCAGGTTCAAGGGCATCTTCCTACATCAAAAACATGCATGAGAAACCCAGAAGATGGTACACCGTGTGATGGGGAAAGGTTTCTAAAACGCACCTCATTTCTCATCTCCTTGTGCCCGGGTTCGCCATTCCAGCCGCTTTACTAGCAAGCTCCCTACTTGGAGCATCAGCACCTTTAACCTCCTGTTCCGTACAGGTTGCAATTTGTCCTGAGGATAAACGGGAAGACGTGGAACCAACGAGAGACTAGCTCTTGGTGTTGGGACAGGCACAGGTCACTCTATTTTCCCATCAGAAAGAAGAATTAACCACAGGCTCAGCCTGCCCCCCGGAACCAGAACAGGGCCTGAAGCCATTCTGCGATTTTGCGGCCAGCTCCCATAAAAACGAGTTGTAAAATGGAGGTTCAGGGCACTGCAATTCACAAACCTGCAGAGTTATAAATGAGAACTCTCGTCCACAAATATATTGAGGGAAGGCAAAGAAGAGGATTTGAAATCAAGGCAGAATTGCAGGAAACAGATTTCAGGAGGTAGATACGAATCGCCTTTAAAGCACATGAAAAGCGGCAAAACGTTGACAATGATGCCCTTGGCCAAAAAGGGCGTATGCGTTTTTTCCTGAATATATTCAGGAAAAAACGCATACGCCCTTTTTGGCCAACCAAGCCACCTGGAAAGGCAAATCAGCGCTACAAAGAAGTCTCGCTTCCCATCGGTCAAAAGGGCCATGCTGAAAAAAGTGTCAAAACCAGAAATGCAGGACAGGCCATGGAGAAATGGGAGCCTTGCTACACTGATGGGCGGGATGTAAATTGCCAAGAGCCACTCTGGAGAAGTGTCCGGTGAGTCCTGAAACATCTGAAAAACACAGCTTAGAGAGCATAGGGCACTTCCACTCATGGGGGTATAAATTGGGAAAATTAAAAATCAGCAAGACACAAGCACCCCAAAGTTTAGGGCTGCTCTGTTGACCAGGACCTCCACTTCATTCCACCTTAAATATCCCAGGAAAGAGAAAAATGGAGAAAGAAGTTGTGGTCCTTATGTACAATGGAATATCACTCAGCCAGGAAATCAATGTCGTAAGGTTAGTAGCAGCATGATGAGTGGATTTAGGTACGACGATTCTAAGTGAAATAAGTCACACAGAAAAGGACACTTCTCATAAGGTATCACTGATAGAGGGAATGTAAAAACCGTTACACTTGAACTGAATTACAAAACAGAACAGAGTCACACATGCAGAAAACACACTATGGCTGCTTAACGGGAAAGGTGAGGTGGGGTGATACATAAAACAAGGGTATCAAATTAGCTCAGATACCGTTCCATAAACCCAATATGTAATAGACAAGACCTACTCCTTGCTCAGAGAACTGGACTCAACACGCCCTATTCACCGCACAAGAATATATCTGACTAATAATAATCGTAAAACCTATGTATTGATATCTCTCTGTTAGTGTGTCAAGTGGGTGTAAAGCGGCATAAACACAGCAGTGAAAAGCAGCTAAACCCCATTATAAAAATAAATTACTTTGAAACCACCATGAAACAAAGACAGTGAAAGAGAGAGAAATTCTTACACAATGCGTTCAGGGGCTGTGATGCAACCTGGATTGACCATATCTAGACGCACAGCTGGATGAGACATAAGGGTGGACACTCTTGGGGCTGAGAGGTTTGGTGAGGTTGGGTGAGCAAACGCAGACCCTTTAAAGGAATACTGCGTGGTACCCATCGCATGGGTCCCAAATCTCCAGGTTCAAGGGCATCTTCCTACATCAAAAACATGCATGAGAAACCCAGAAGATGGTACACCGTGTGATGGGGAAAGGTTTCTAAAACGCACCTCATTTCTCATCTCCTTGTGCCCGGGTTCGCCATTCCAGCCGCTTTACTAGCAAGCTCCCTACTTGGAGCATCAGCACCTTTAACCTCCTGTTCCGTACAGGTTGCAATTTGTCCTGAGGATAAACGGGAAGACGTGGAACCAACGAGAGACTAGCTCTTGGTGTTGGGACAGGCACAGGTCACTCTATTTTCCCATCAGAAAGAAGAATTAACCACAGGCTCAGCCTGCCCCCCGGAACCAGAACAGGGCCTGAAGCCATTCTGCGATTTTGCGGCCAGCTCCCATAAAAACGAGTTGTAAAATGGAGGTTCAGGGCACTGCAATTCACAAACCTGCAGAGTTATAAATGAGAACTCTCGTCCACAAATATATTGAGGGAAGGCAAAGAAGAGGATTTGAAATCAAGGCAGAATTGCAGGAAACAGATTTCAGGAGGTAGATACGAATCGCCTTTAAAGCACATGAAAAGCGGCAAAACGTTGACAATGATGCCCTTGGCCAAAAAGGGCGTATGCGTTTTTTCCTGAATATATTCAGGAAAAAACGCATACGCCCTTTTTGGCCAACCAAGCCACCTGGAAAGGCAAATCAGCGCTACAAAGAAGTCTCGCTTCCCATCGGTCAAAAGGGCCATGCTGAAAAAAGTGTCAAAACCAGAAATGCAGGACAGGCCATGGAGAAATGGGAGCCTTGCTACACTGATGGGCGGGATGTAAATTGCCAAGAGCCACTCTGGAGAAGTGTCCGGTGAGTCCTGAAACATCTGAAAAACACAGCTTAGAGAGCATAGGGCACTTCCACTCATGGGGGTATAAACTGGGAAAATTAAAAATCAGCAAGACACAAGCACCCCAAAGTTTAGGGCTGCTCTGTTGACCAGGACCTCCACTTCATTCCACCTTAAATATCCCAGGAAAGAGAAAAATGGAGAAAGAAGTTGTGGTCCTTATGTACAATGGAATATCACTCAGCCAGGAAATCAATGTCGTAAGGTTAGTAGCAGCACGATGAGTGGATTTAGGTACGACGATTCTAAGTGAAATAAGTCACACAGAAAAGGACACTTCTCATAAGGTATCACTGATAGAGGGAATGTAAAAACCGTTACGCTTGAACTGAATTACAAAACAGAACAGAGTCACACATGCAGAAAACACACTATGGCTGCTTAACGGGAAAGGTGAGGTGGGGTGATACATAAAACAAGGGTATCAAATTAGCTCAGATACCGTTCCATAAACCCAATATGTAATAGACAAGACCTACTCCTTGCTCAGAGAACTGGACTCAACACGCCCTATTCACCGCACAAGAATATATCTGACTAATAATAATCGTAAAACCTATGTATTGATATCTCTCTGTTAGTGTGTCAAGTGGGTGTAAAGCGGCATAAACACAGCAGTGAAAAGCAGCTAAACCCCATTATAAAAATAAATTACTTTGAAACACCCATGAAACAAAGACAGTGAAAGAGAGAGAAATTCTTACACAATGCGTTCAGGGGCTGTGATGCAACCTGGATTGACCATATCTAGACGCACAGCTGGATGAGACATAAGGGTGGACACTCTTGGGGCTGAGAGGTTTGGTGAGGTTGGGTGAGCAAACGCAGACCCTTTAAAGGAATACTGCATGGTACCCATCGCATGGGTCCCAAATCTCCAGGTTCAAGGGCATCTTCCTACATCAAAAACATGCATGAGAAACCCAGAAGATGGTACACCGTGTGATGGGGAAAGGTTTCTAAAACGCACCTCATTTCTCATCTCCTTGTGCCCGGGTTCGCCATTCCAGCCTCTTTACTAGCAAGCTCCCTACTTGGAGCATCAGCACCTTTAACCTCCTGTTCCATACAGGTTGCAATTTGTCCTGAGGATAAACGGGAAGACGTGGAACCAACGAGAGACTAGCTCTTGGTGTTGGGACAGGCACAGGTCACTCTATTTTCCCATCAGAAAGAAGAATTAACCACAGGCTCAGCCTGCGCCCCAGAACCAGAACAGGGCCTGAAGCCATTCTGCAATTTTGCGGCCAGCTCCCATAAAAACGAGTTGTAAAATGGAGGTTCAGGGCACTGCAATTCACAAACCTGCAGAGTTATAAATGAGAACTCTCGTCCACAAATATATTGAGGGAAGGCAAAGAAGAGGATTTGAAATCAAGGCAGAATTGCAGGAAACAGATTTCAGGAGGTAGATACGAATCGCCTTTAAAGCACATGAAAAGCGGCAAAACGTTGACAATGATGCCCTTGGCCAAAAAGGGCGTATGCGTTTTTTCCTGAATATATTCAGGAAAAAACGCATACGCCCTTTTTGGCCAACCAAGCAACCTGGAAAGGCAAATCAGCGCTACAAACAAGTCTCGCTTCCCATCGGTCAAAAGGGCCATGCTGAAAAAAGTGTCAAAACCAGAAATGCAGGACAGGCCATGGAGAAATGGGAGCCTTGCTACACTGATGGGCGGGATGTAAATTGCCAAGAGCCACTCTGGAGAAGTGTCCGGTGAGTCCTGAAACATCTGAAAAACACAGCTTAGAGAGCATAGGGCACTTCCACTCATGGGGGTATAAATTGGGAAAATTAAAAATCAGCAAGACACAAGCACCCCAAAGTTTAGGGCTGCTCTGTTGACCAGGACCTCCACTTCATTCCACCTTAAATATCCCAGGAAAGAGAAAAATGGATAAAGAAGTTGTGGTCCTTATGTACAATGGAATATCACTCAGCCAGGAAATCAATGTCGTAAGGTTAGTAGCAGCATGATGAGTGGATTTAGGTATGACGATTCTAAGTGAAATAAGTCACACAGAAAAGGACACTTCTCATAAGGTATCACTGATAGAGGGAATGTAAAAACCGTTACACTTGAACTGAATTACAAAACAGAACAGAGTCACACATGCAGAAAACACACTATGGCTGCTTAACGGGAAAGGTGAGGTGGGGTGATACATAAAACAAGGGTATCAAATTAGCTCAGATACCGTTCCATAAACCCAATATGTAATAGACAAGACCTACTCCTTGCTCAGAGAACTGGACTCAACACGCCCTATTCACCGCACAACAATATATCTGACTAAAAATAATCGTAAAACCTATGTATTGATATCTCTCTGTTAGTGTGTCAAGTGGGTGTAAAGCGGCATAAACACAGCAGTGAAAAGCAGCTAAACCCCATTATAAAAATAAATTACTTTGAAACACCCATGAAACAAAGACAGTGAAAGAGAGAGAAATTCTTACACAATGCGTTCAGGGGCTGTGATGCAACCTGGATTGACCATATCTAGATGCACAGCTGGATGAGACATAAGGGTGGACACTCTTGGGGCTGAGAGGTTTGGTGAGGTTGGGTGAGCAAACGCAGACCCTTTAAAGGAATACTGCGTGGTACCCATCGCATGGGTCCCAAATCTCCAGGTTCAAGGGCATCTTCCTACATCAAAAACATGCATGAGAAACCCAGAAGATGGTACACCGTGTGATGGGGAAAGGTTTCTAAAACGCACCTCATTTCTCATCTCCTTGTGCACGGATTCGCCATTCCAGCCGCTTTACTAGCAAGCTCCCTACTTGGAGCATCAGCACCTTTAACCTCCTGTTCCGTACAGGTTGCAATTTGTCCTGAGGATAAACGGGAAGACGTGGAACCAACGAGAGACTAGCTCTTGGTGTTGGGACAGGCACAGGTCACTCTATTTTCCCATCAGAAAGAAGAATTAACCACAGGCTCAGCCTGACCCCCGGAACCAGAACAGGGCCTGAAGCCATTCTGCGATTTTGCGGCCAGCTCCCATAAAAACGAGTTGTAAAATGGAGGTTCAGGGCACTGCAATTCACAAACCTGCAGAGTTATAAATGATAACTCTCGTCCACAAATATATTGAGGGAAGGCAAAGAAGAGGATTTGAAATCAAGGCAGAATTGCACGAAACAGATTTCAGGACGTAGATACGAATCGCCTTTAAAGCACATGAAAAGCGGCAAAACGTTGACAATGATGCCCTTGGCCAAAAAGGGCGTATGCGTTTTTTCCTGAATATATTCAGGAAAAAACGCATACGCCCTTTTTGGCCAACCAAGCCACCTGGAAAGGCAAATCAGCGCTACAAAGAAGTCTCGCTTCCCATCGGTCAAAAGGGCCATGCTGAAAAAAGTGTCAAAACCAGAAATGCAGGACAGGCCATGGAGAAATGGGAGCCTTGCTACACTGATGGGCGGGATGTAAATTGCCAAGAGCCACTCTGGAGAAGTGTCCGGTGAGTCCTGAAACATCTGAAAAACACAGCTTAGAGAGCATAGGGCACTTCCACTCATGGGGGTATAAATTGGGAAAATTAAAAATCAGCAAGACACAAGCACCCCAAAGTTTAGGGCTGCTCTGTTGACCAGGACCTCCACTTCATTCCACCTTAAATATCCCAGGAAAGAGAAAAATGGAGAAAGAAGTTGTGGTCCTTATGTACAATGGAATATCACTCAGCCAGGAAATCAATGTCGTAAGGTTAGTAGCAGCATGATGAGTGGATTTAGGTACGACGATTCTAAGTGAAATAAGTCACACAGAAAAGGACACTTCTCATAAGGTATCACTGATAGAGGGAATGTAAAAACCGTTACACTTGAACTGAATTACAAAACAGAACAGAGTCACACATGCAGAAAACACACTATGGCTGCTTAACGGGAAAGGTGAGGTGGGGTGATACATAAAACAAGGGTATCAAATTAGCTCAGATACCGTTCCATAAACCCAATATGTAATAGACAAGACCTACTCCTTGCTCAGAGAACTGGACTCAACACGCCCTATTCACCGCACAACAATATATCTGACTAATAATAATCGTAAAACCTATGTATTGATATCTCTCTGTTAGTGTGTCAAGTGGGTGTAAAGCGGCATAAACACAGCAGTGAAAAGCAGCTAAACCCCATTATAAAAATAAATTACTTTGAAACACCCATGAAACAAAGACAGTGAAAGAGAGAGAAATTCTTACACAATGCGTTCAGGGGCTGTGATGCAACCTGGATTGACCATATCTAGACGCACAGCTGGATGAGACATAAGGGTGGACACTCTTGGGGCTGAGAGGTTTGGTGAGGTTGGGTGAGCAAACGCAGACCCTTTAAAGGAATACTGCGTGGTACCCATCGCATGGGTCCCAAATCTCCAGGTTCAAGGGCATCTTCCTACATCAAAAACATGCATGAGAAACCCAGAAGATGGTACACCGTGTGATGGGGAAAGGTTTCTAAAACGCACCTCATTTCTCATCTCCTTGTGCCCGGGTTCGCCATTCCAGCCGCTTTACTAGCAAGTTTCCTACTTGGGGCATCAGCACCTTTAACCTCCTGTTCCGTACAGGTTGCAATTTGTCCTGAGGATAAACGGGAAGACGTGGAACCAACGAGAGACTAGCTCTTGGTGTTGGGACAGGCACAGGTCACTCTATTTTCCCATCAGAAAGAAGAATTAACCACAGGCTCAGCCTGACCCACGGAACCAGAACAGGGCCTGAAGCCATTCTGCGATTTTGCGGCCAGCTCCCATAAAAACGAGTTGTAAAATGGAGGTTCAGGGCACTGCAATTCACAAACCTGCAGAGTTATAAATGATAACTCTCGTCCACAAATATATTGAGGGAAGGCAAAGAAGAAGATTTGAAATCAAGGCAGAATTGCACGAAACAGATTTCAGGACGTAGATACGAATCGCCTTTAAAGCACATGAAAAGCGGCAAAACGTTGACAATGATGCCCTTGGCCAAAAAGGGCGTATGCGTTTTTTCCTGAATATATTCAGGAAAAAACGCATACGCCCTTTTTGGCCAACCAAGCAACCTGGAAAGGCAAATCAGCGCTACAAAGAAGTCTCGCTTCCCATCGGTCAAAAGGGCCATGCTGAAAAAAGTGTCAAAACCAGAAATGCAGGACAGGCCATGGAGAAATGGGAGCCTTGCTACACTGATGGGCGGGATGTAAATTGCCAAGAGCCACTCTGGAGAAGTGTCCGGTGAGTCCTGAAACATCTGAAAAACACAGCTTAGAGAGCATAGGGCACTTCCACTCATGGGGGTATAAATTGGGAAAATTAAAAATCAGCAAGACACAAGCACCCCAAAGTTTAGGGCTGCTCTGTTGACCAGGACCTCCACTTCATTCCACCTTAAATATCCCAGGAAAGAGAAAAATGGAGAAAGAAGTTGTGGTCCTTATGTACAATGGAATATCACTCAGCCAGGAAATCAATGTCGTAAGGTTAGTAGCAGCATGATGAGTGGATTTAGGTACGACGATTCTAAGTGAAATAAGTCACACAGAAAAGGACACTTCTCATAAGGTATCACTGATAGAGGGAATGTAAAAACCGTTACACTTGAACTGAATTACAAAACAGAACAGAGTCACACATGCAGAAAACACACTATGGCTGCTTAACGGGAAAGGTGAGGTGGGGTGATACATAAAACAAGGGTATCAAATTAGCTCAGATACCGTTCCATAAACCCAATATGTAATAGACAAGACCTACTCCTTGCTCAGAGAACTGGACTCAACACGCCCTATTCACCGCACAACAATATATCTGACTAATAATAATCGTAAAACGTATGTATTGATATCTCTCTGTTAGTGTGTCAAGTGGGTGTAAAGCGGCATAAACACAGCAGTGAAAAGCAGCTAAACCCCATTATAAAAATAAATTACTTTGAAACCACCATGAAACAAAGACAGTGAAAGAGAGAGAAATTCTTACACAATGCGTTCAGGGGCTGTGATGCAACCTGGATTGACCATATCTAGACGCACAGCTGGATGAGACATAAGGGTGGACACTCTTGGGGCTGAGAGGTTTGGTGAGGTTGGGTGAGCAAACGCAGACCCTTTAAAGGAATACTGCGTGGTACCCATCGCATGGGTCCCAAATCTCCAGGTTCAAGGGCATCTTCCTACATCAAAAACATGCATGAGAAACCCAGAAGATGGTACACCGTGTGATGGGGAAAGGTTTCTAAAACGCACCTCATTTCTCATCTCCTTGTGCCCGGGTTCGCCATTCCAGCCGCTTTACTAGCAAGCTCCCTACTTGGAGCATCAGCACCTTTAACCTCCTGTTCCGTACAGGTTGCAATTTGTCCTGAGGATAAACGGGAAGACGTGGAACCAACGAGAGACTAGCTCTTGGTGTTGGGACAGGCACAGGTCACTCTATTTTCCCATCAGAAAGAAGAATTAACCACAGGCTCAGCCTGCCCCCCGGAACCAGAACAGGGCCTGAAGCCATTCTGCGATTTTGCGGCCAGCTCCCATAAAAACGAGTTGTAAAATGGAGGTTCAGGGCACTGCAATTCACAAACCTGCAGAGTTATAAATGAGAACTCTCGTCCACAAATATATTGAGGGAAGGCAAAGAAGAGGATTTGAAATCAAGGCAGAATTGCAGGAAACAGATTTCAGGAGGTAGATACGAATCGCCTTTAAAGCACATGAAAAGCGGCAAAACGTTGACAATGATGCCCTTGGCCAAAAAGGGCGTATGCGTTTTTTCCTGAATATATTCAGGAAAAAACGCATACGCCCTTTTTGGCCAACCAAGCCACCTGGAAAGGCAAATCAGCGCTACAAAGAAGTCTCGCTTCCCATCGGTCAAAAGGGCCATGCTGAAAAAAGTGTCAAAACCAGAAATGCAGGACAGGCCATGGAGAAATGGGAGCCTTGCTACACTGATGGGCGGGATGTAAATTGCCAAGAGCCACTCTGGAGAAGTGTCCGGTGAGTCCTGAAACATCTGAAAAACACAGCTTAGAGAGCATAGGGCACTTCCACTCATGGGGGTATAAATTGGGAAAATTAAAAATCAGCAAGACACAAGCACCCCAAAGTTTAGGGCTGCTCTGTTGACCAGGACCTCCACTTCATTCCACCTTAAATATCCCAGGAAAGAGAAAAATGGAGAAAGAAGTTGTGGTCCTTATGTACAATGGAATATCACTCAGCCAGGAAATCAATGTCGTAAGGTTAGTAGCAGCATGATGAGTGGATTTAGGTACGACGATTCTAAGTGAAATAAGTCACACAGAAAAGGACACTTCTCATAAGGTATCACTGATAGAGGGAATGTAAAAACCGTTACACTTGAACTGAATTACAAAACAGAACAGAGTCACACATGCAGAAAACACACTATGGCTGCTTAACGGGAAAGGTGAGGTGGGGTGATACATAAAACAAGGGTATCAAATTAGCTCAGATACCGTTCCATAAACCCAATATGTAATAGACAAGACCTACTCCTTGCTCAGAGAACTGGACTCAACACGCCCTATTCACCGCACAACAATATATCTGACTAATAATAATCGTAAAACGTATGTATTGATATCTCTCTGTTAGTGTGTCAAGTGGGTGTAAAGCGGCATAAACACAGCAGTGAAAAGCAGCTAAACCCCATTATAAAAATAAATTACTTTGAAACCACCATGAAACAAAGACAGTGAAAGAGAGAGAAATTCTTACACAATGCGTTCAGGGGCTGTGATGCAACCTGGATTGACCATATCTAGACGCACAGCTGGATGAGACATAAGGGTGGACACTCTTGGGGCTGAGAGGTTTGGTGAGGTTGGGTGAGCAAACGCAGACCCTTTAAAGGAATACTGCGTGGTACCCATCGCATGGGTCCCAAATCTCCAGGTTCAAGGGCATCTTCCTACATCAAAAACATGCATGAGAAACCCAGAAGATGGTACACCGTGTGATGGGGAAAGGTTTCTAAAACGCACCTCATTTCTCATCTCCTTGTGCCCGGGTTCGCCATTCCAGCCGCTTTACTAGCAAGCTCCCTACTTGGAGCATCAGCACCTTTAACCTCCTGTTCCGTACAGGTTGCAATTTGTCCTGAGGATAAACGGGGAGACGTGGAACCAACGAGAGACTAGCTCTTGGTGTTGGGACAGGCACAGGTCACTCTATTTTCCCATCAGAAAGAAGAATTAACCACAGGCTCAGCCTGCCCCCCGGAACCAGAACAGGGCCTGAAGCCATTCTGCGATTTTGCGGCCAGCTCCCATAAAAACGAGTTGTAAAATGGAGGTTCAGGGCACTGCAATTCACAAACCTGCAGAGTTATAAATGAGAACTCTCGTCCACAAATATATTGAGGGAAGGCAAAGAAGAGGATTTGAAATCAAGGCAGAATTGCAGGAAACAGATTTCAGGAGGTAGATACGAATCGCCTTTAAAGCACATGAAAAGCGGCAAAACGTTGACAATGATGCCCTTGGCCAAAAAGGGCGTATGCGTTTTTTCCTGAATATATTCAGGAAAAAACGCATACGCCCTTTTTGGCCAACCAAGCCACCTGGAAAGGCAAATCAGCGCTACAAAGAAGTCTCGCTTCCCATCGGTCAAAAGGGCCATGCTGAAAAAAGTGTCAAAACCAGAAATGCAGGACAGGCCATGGAGAAATGGGAGCCTTGCTACACTGATGGGCGGGATGTAAATTGCCAAGAGCCACTCTGGAGAAGTGTCCGGTGAGTCCTGAAACATCTGAAAAACACAGCTTAGAGAGCATAGGGCACTTCCACTCATGGGGGTATAAATTGGGAAAATTAAAAATCAGCAAGACACAAGCACCCCAAAGTTTAGGGCTGCTCTGTTGACCAGGACCTCCACTTCATTCCACCTTAAATATCCCAGGAAAGAGAAAAATGGAGAAAGAAGTTGTGGTCCTTATGTACAATGGAATATCACTCAGCCAGGAAATCAATGTCGTAAGGTTAGTAGCAGCACGATGAGTGGATTTAGGTACGACGATTCTAAGTGAAATAAGTCACACAGAAAAGGACACTTCTCATAAGGTATCACTGATAGAGGGAATGTAAAAACCGTTACACTTGAACTGAATTACAAAACAGAACAGAGTCACACATGCAGAAAACACACTATGGCTGCTTAACGGGAAAGGTGAGGTGGGGTGATACATAAAACAAGGGTATCAAATTAGCTCAGATACCGTTCCATAAACCCAATATGTAATAGACAAGACCTACTCCTTGCTCAGAGAACTGGACTCAACACGCCCTATTCACCGCACAACAATATATCTGACTAATAATAATCGTAAAACCTATGTATTGATATCTCTCTGTTAGTGTGTCAAGTGGGTGTAAAGCGGCATAAACACAGCAGTGAAAAGCAGCTAAACCCCATTATAAAAATAAATTACTTTGAAACCACCATGAAACAAAGACAGTGAAAGAGAGAGAAATTCTTACACAATGCGTTCAGGGGCTGTGATGCAACCTGGATTGACCATATCTAGACGCACAGCTGGATGAGACATAAGGGTGGACACTCTTGGGGCTGAGAGGTTTGGTGAGGTTGGGTGAGCAAACGCAGACCCTTTAAAGGAATACTGCGTGGTACCCATCGCATGGGTCCCAAATCTCCAGGTTCAAGGGCATCTTCCTACATCAAAAACATGCATGAGAAACCCAGAAGATGGTACACCGTGTGATGGGGAAAGGTTTCTAAAACGCACCTCATTTCTCATCTCCTTGTGCCCGGGTTCGCCATTCCAGCCGCTTTACTAGCAAGCTCCCTACTTGGAGCATCAGCACCTTTAACCTCCTGTTCCGTACAGGTTGCAATTTGTCCTGAGGATAAACGGGAAGACGTGGAACCAACGAGAGACTAGCTCTTGGTGTTGGGACAGGCACAGGTCACTCTATTTTCCCATCAGAAAGAAGAATTAACCACAGGCTCAGCCTGCCCCCCGGAACCAGAACAGGGCCTGAAGCCATTCTGCGATTTTGCGGCCAGCTCCCATAAAAACGAGTTGTAAAATGGAGGTTCAGGGCACTGCAATTCACAAACCTGCAGAGTTATAAATGATAACTCTCGTCCACAAATATATTGAGGGAAGGCAAAGAAGAGGATTTGAAATCAAGGCAGAATTGCAGGAAACAGATTTCAGGAGGTAGATACGAATCGCCTTTAAAGCACATGAAAAGCGGCAAAACGTTGACAATGATGCCCTTGGCCAAAAAGGGCGTATGCGTTTTTTCCTGAATATATTCAGGAAAAAACGCATACGCCCTTTTTGGCCAACCAAGCCACCTGGAAAGGCAAATCAGCGCTACAAAGAAGTCTCGCTTCCCATCGGTCAAAAGGGCCATGCTGAAAAAAGTGTCAAAACCAGAAATGCAGGACAGGCCATGGAGAAATGGGAGCCTTGCTACACTGATGGGCGGGATGTAAATTGCCAAGAGCCACTCTGGAGAAGTGTCCGGTGAGTCCTGAAACATCTGAAAAACACAGCTTAGAGAGCATAGGGCACTTCCACTCATGGGGGTATAAATTGGGAAAATTAAAAATCAGCAAGACACAAGCACCCCAAAGTTTAGGGCTGCTCTGTTGACCAGGACCTCCACTTCATTCCACCTTAAATATCCCAGGAAAGAGAAAAATGGATAAAGAAGTTGTGGTCCTTATGTACAATGGAATATCACTCAGCCAGGAAATCAATGTCGTAAGGTTAGTAGCAGCATGATGAGTGGATTTAGGTATGACGATTCTAAGTGAAATAAGTCACACAGAAAAGGACACTTCTCATAAGGTATCACTGATAGAGGGAATGTAAAAACCGTTACACTTGAACTGAATTACAAAACAGAACAGAGTCACACATGCAGAAAACACACTATGGCTGCTTAACGGGAAAGGTGAGGTGGGGTGATACATAAAACAAGGGTATCAAATTAGCTCAGATACCGTTCCATAAACCCAATATGTAATAGACAAGACCTACTCCTTGCTCAGAGAACTGGACTCAACACGCCCTATTCACCGCACAAGAATATATCTGACTAATAATAATCGTAAAACCTATGTATTGATATCTCTCTGTTAGTGTGTCAAGTGGGTGTAAAGCGGCATAAACACAGCAGTGAAAAGCAGCTAAACCCCATTATAAAAATAAATTACTTTGAAACCACCATGAAACAAAGACAGTGAAAGAGAGAGAAATTCTTACACAATGCGTTCAGGGGCTGTGATGCAACCTGGATTGACCATATCTAGACGCACAGCTGGATGAGACATAAGGGTGGACACTCTTGGGGCTGAGAGGTTTGGTGAGGTTGGGTGAGCAAACGCAGACCCTTTAAAGGAATACTGCGTGGTACCCATCGCATGGGTCCCAAATCTCCAGGTTCAAGGGCATCTTCCTACATCAAAAACATGCATGAGAAACCCAGAAGATGGTACACCGTGTGATGGGGAAAGGTTTCTAAAACGCACCTCATTTCTCATCTCCTTGTGCCCGGGTTCGCCATTCCAGCCGCTTTACTAGCAAGCTCCCTACTTGGAGCATCAGCACCTTTAACCTCCTGTTCCGTACAGGTTGCAATTTGTCCTGAGGATAAACGGGAAGACGTGGAACCAACGAGAGACTAGCTCTTGGTGTTGGGACAGGCACAGGTCACTCTATTTTCCCATCAGAAAGAAGAATTAACCACAGGCTCAGCCTGCCCCCCGGAACCAGAACAGGGCCTGAAGCCATTCTGCGATTTTGCGGCCAGCTCCCATAAAAACGAGTTGTAAAATGGAGGTTCAGGGCACTGCAATTCACAAACCTGCAGAGTTATAAATGAGAACTCTCGTCCACAAATATATTGAGGGAAGGCAAAGAAGAGGATTTGAAATCAAGGCAGAATTGCAGGAAACAGATTTCAGGAGGTAGATACGAATCGCCTTTAAAGCACATGAAAAGCGGCAAAACGTTGACAATGATGCCCTTGGCCAAAAAGGGCGTATGCGTTTTTTCCTGAATATATTCAGGAAAAAACGCATACGCCCTTTTTGGCCAACCAAGCCACCTGGAAAGGCAAATCAGCGCTACAAAGAAGTCTCGCTTCCCATCGGTCAAAAGGGCCATGCTGAAAAAAGTGTCAAAACCAGAAATGCAGGACAGGCCATGGAGAAATGGGAGCCTTGCTACACTGATGGGCGGGATGTAAATTGCCAAGAGCCACTCTGGAGAAGTGTCCGGTGAGTCCTGAAACATCTGAAAAACACAGCTTAGAGAGCATAGGGCACTTCCACTCATGGGGGTATAAATTGGGAAAATTAAAAATCAGCAAGACACAAGCACCCCAAAGTTTAGGGCTGCTCTGTTGACCAGGACCTCCACTTCATTCCACCTTAAATATCCCAGGAAAGAGAAAAATGGAGAAAGAAGTTGTGGTCCTTATGTACAATGGAATATCACTCAGCCAGGAAATCAATGTCGTAAGGTTAGTAGCAGCACGATGAGTGGATTTAGGTACGACGATTCTAAGTGAAATAAGTCACACAGAAAAGGACACTTCTCATAAGGTATCACTGATAGAGGGAATGTAAAAACCGTTACACTTGAACTGAATTACAAAACAGAACAGAGTCACACATGCAGAAAACACACTATGGCTGCTTAACGGGAAAGGTGAGGTGGGGTGATACATAAAACAAGGGTATCAAATTAGCTCAGATACCGTTCCATAAACCCAATATGTAATAGACAAGACCTACTCCTTGCTCAGAGAACTGGACTCAACACGCCCTATTCACCGCACAAGAATATATCTGACTAATAATAATCGTAAAACCTATGTATTGATATCTCTCTGTTAGTGTGTCAAGTGGGTGTAAAGCGGCATAAACACAGCAGTGAAAAGCAGCTAAACCCCATTATAAAAATAAATTACTTTGAAACCACCATGAAACAAAGACAGTGAAAGAGAGAGAAATTCTTACACAATGCGTTCAGGGGCTGTGATGCAACCTGGATTGACCATATCTAGACGCACAGCTGGATGAGACATAAGGGTGGACACTCTTGGGGCTGAGAGGTTTGGTGAGGTTGGGTGAGCAAACGCAGACCCTTTAAAGGAATACTGCGTGGTACCCATCGCATGGGTCCCAAATCTCCAGGTTCAAGGGCATCTTCCTACATCAAAAACATGCATGAGAAACCCAGAAGATGGTACACCGTGTGATGGGGAAAGGTTTCTAAAACGCACCTCATTTCTCATCTCCTTGTGCCCGGGTTCGCCATTCCAGCCGCTTTACTAGCAAGCTCCCTACTTGGAGCATCAGCACCTTTAACCTCCTGTTCCGTACAGGTTGCAATTTGTCCTGAGGATAAACGGGAAGACGTGGAACCAACGAGAGACTAGCTCTTGGTGTTGGGACAGGCACAGGTCACTCTATTTTCCCATCAGAAAGAAGAATTAACCACAGGCTCAGCCTGCCCCCCGGAACCAGAACAGGGCCTGAAGCCATTCTGCGATTTTGCGGCCAGCTCCCATAAAAACGAGTTGTAAAATGGAGGTTCAGGGCACTGCAATTCACAAACCTGCAGAGTTATAAATGAGAACTCTCGTCCACAAATATATTGAGGGAAGGCAAAGAAGAGGATTTGAAATCAAGGCAGAATTGCAGGAAACAGATTTCAGGAGGTAGATACGAATCGCCTTTAAAGCACATGAAAAGCGGCAAAACGTTGACAATGATGCCCTTGGCCAAAAAGGGCGTATGCGTTTTTTCCTGAATATATTCAGGAAAAAACGCATACGCCCTTTTTGGCCAACCAAGCCACCTGGAAAGGCAAATCAGCGCTACAAAGAAGTCTCGCTTCCCATCGGTCAAAAGGGCCATGCTGAAAAAAGTGTCAAAACCAGAAATGCAGGACAGGCCATGGAGAAATGGGAGCCTTGCTACACTGATGGGCGGGATGTAAATTGCCAAGAGCCACTCTGGAGAAGTGTCCGGTGAGTCCTGAAACATCTGAAAAACACAGCTTAGAGAGCATAGGGCACTTCCACTCATGGGGGTATAAATTGGGAAAATTAAAAATCAGCAAGACACAAGCACCCCAAAGTTTAGGGCTGCTCTGTTGACCAGGACCTCCACTTCATTCCACCTTAAATATCCCAGGAAAGAGAAAAATGGAGAAAGAAGTTGTGGTCCTTATGTACAATGGAATATCACTCAGCCAGGAAATCAATGTCGTAAGGTTAGTAGCAGCACGATGAGTGGATTTAGGTACGACGATTCTAAGTGAAATAAGTCACACAGAAAAGGACACTTCTCATAAGGTATCACTGATAGAGGGAATGTAAAAACCGTTACACTTGAACTGAATTACAAAACAGAACAGAGTCACACATGCAGAAAACACACTATGGCTGCTTAACGGGAAAGGTGAGGTGGGGTGATACATAAAACAAGGGTATCAAATTAGCTCAGATACCGTTCCATAAACCCAATATGTAATAGACAAGACCTACTCCTTGCTCAGAGAACTGGACTCAACACGCCCTATTCACCGCACAAGAATATATCTGACTAATAATAATCGTAAAACCTATGTATTGATATCTCTCTGTTAGTGTGTCAAGTGGGTGTAAAGCGGCATAAACACAGCAGTGAAAAGCAGCTAAACCCCATTATAAAAATAAATTACTTTGAAACCACCATGAAACAAAGACAGTGAAAGAGAGAGAAATTCTTACACAATGCGTTCAGGGGCTGTGATGCAACCTGGATTGACCATATCTAGACGCACAGCTGGATGAGACATAAGGGTGGACACTCTTGGGGCTGAGAGGTTTGGTGAGGTTGGGTGAGCAAACGCAGACCCTTTAAAGGAATACTGCGTGGTACCCATCGCATGGGTCCCAAATCTCCAGGTTCAAGGGCATCTTCCTACATCAAAAACATGCATGAGAAACCCAGAAGATGGTACACCGTGTGATGGGGAAAGGTTTCTAAAACGCACCTCATTTCTCATCTCCTTGTGCCCGGGTTCGCCATTCCAGCCGCTTTACTAGCAAGCTCCCTACTTGGAGCATCAGCACCTTTAACCTCCTGTTCCGTACAGGTTGCAATTTGTCCTGAGGATAAACGGGAAGACGTGGAACCAACGAGAGACTAGCTCTTGGTGTTGGGACAGGCACAGGTCACTCTATTTTCCCATCAGAAAGAAGAATTAACCACAGGCTCAGCCTGCCCCCCGGAACCAGAACAGGGCCTGAAGCCATTCTGCGATTTTGCGGCCAGCTCCCATAAAAACGAGTTGTAAAATGGAGGTTCAGGGCACTGCAATTCACAAACCTGCAGAGTTATAAATGAGAACTCTCGTCCACAAATATATTGAGGGAAGGCAAAGAAGAGGATTTGAAATCAAGGCAGAATTGCAGGAAACAGATTTCAGGAGGTAGATACGAATCGCCTTTAAAGCACATGAAAAGCGGCAAAACGTTGACAATGATGCCCTTGGCCAAAAAGGGCGTATGCGTTTTTTCCTGAATATATTCAGGAAAAAACGCATACGCCCTTTTTGGCCAACCAAGCCACCTGGAAAGGCAAATCAGCGCTACAAAGAAGTCTCGCTTCCCATCGGTCAAAAGGGCCATGCTGAAAAAAGTGTCAAAACCAGAAATGCAGGACAGGCCATGGAGAAATGGGAGCCTTGCTACACTGATGGGCGGGATGTAAATTGCCAAGAGCCACTCTGGAGAAGTGTCCGGTGAGTCCTGAAACATCTGAAAAACACAGCTTAGAGAGCATAGGGCACTTCCACTCATGGGGGTATAAATTGGGAAAATTAAAAATCAGCAAGACACAAGCACCCCAAAGTTTAGGGCTGCTCTGTTGACCAGGACCTCCACTTCATTCCACCTTAAATATCCCAGGAAAGAGAAAAATGGAGAAAGAAGTTGTGGTCCTTATGTACAATGGAATATCACTCAGCCAGGAAATCAATGTCGTAAGGTTAGTAGCAGCACGATGAGTGGATTTAGGTACGACGATTCTAAGTGAAATAAGTCACACAGAAAAGGACACTTCTCATAAGGTATCACTGATAGAGGGAATGTAAAAACCGTTACACTTGAACTGAATTACAAAACAGAACAGAGTCACACATGCAGAAAACACACTATGGCTGCTTAACGGGAAAGGTGAGGTGGGGTGATACATAAAACAAGGGTATCAAATTAGCTCAGATACCGTTCCATAAACCCAATATGTAATAGACAAGACCTACTCCTTGCTCAGAGAACTGGACTCAACACGCCCTATTCACCGCACAAGAATATATCTGACTAATAATAATCGTAAAACCTATGTATTGATATCTCTCTGTTAGTGTGTCAAGTGGGTGTAAAGCGGCATAAACACAGCAGTGAAAAGCAGCTAAACCCCATTATAAAAATAAATTACTTTGAAACACCCATGAAACAAAGACAGTGAAAGAGAGAGAAATTCTTACACAATGCGTTCAGGGGCTGTGATGCAACCTGGATTGACCATATCTAGACGCACAGCTGGATGAGACATAAGGGTGGACACTCTTGGGGCTGAGAGGTTTGGTGAGGTTGGGTGAGCAAACGCAGACCCTTTAAAGGAATACTGCGTGGTACCCATCGCATGGGTCCCAAATCTCCAGGTTCAAGGGCATCTTCCTACATCAAAAACATGCATGAGAAACCCAGAAGATGGTACACCGTGTGATGGGGAAAGGTTTCTAAAACGCACCTCATTTCTCATCTCCTTGTGCCCGGGTTCGCCATTCCAGCCGCTTTACTAGCAAGCTCCCTACTTGGAGCATCAGCACCTTTAACCTCCTGTTCCGTACAGGTTGCAATTTGTCCTGAGGATAAACGGGAAGACGTGGAACCAACGAGAGACTAGCTCTTGGTGTTGGGACAGGCACAGGTCACTCTATTTTCCCATCAGAAAGAAGAATTAACCACAGGCTCAGCCTGCCCCCCGGAACCAGAACAGGGCCTGAAGCCATTCTGCGATTTTGCGGCCAGCTCCCATAAAAACGAGTTGTAAAATGGAGGTTCAGGGCACTGCAATTCACAAACCTGCAGAGTTATAAATGAGAACTCTCGTCCACAAATATATTGAGGGAAGGCAAAGAAGAGGATTTGAAATCAAGGCAGAATTGCAGGAAACAGATTTCAGGAGGTAGATACGAATCGCCTTTAAAGCACATGAAAAGCGGCAAAACGTTGACAATGATGCCCTTGGCCAAAAAGGGCGTATGCGTTTTTTCCTGAATATATTCAGGAAAAAACGCATACGCCCTTTTTGGCCAACCAAGCCACCTGGAAAGGCAAATCAGCGCTACAAAGAAGTCTCGCTTCCCATCGGTCAAAAGGGCCATGCTGAAAAAAGTGTCAAAACCAGAAATGCAGGACAGGCCATGGAGAAATGGGAGCCTTGCTACACTGATGGGCGGGATGTAAATTGCCAAGAGCCACTCTGGAGAAGTGTCCGGTGAGTCCTGAAACATCTGAAAAACACAGCTTAGAGAGCATAGGGCACTTCCACTCATGGGGGTATAAATTGGGAAAATTAAAAATCAGCAAGACACAAGCACCCCAAAGTTTAGGGCTGCTCTGTTGACCAGGACCTCCACTTCATTCCACCTTAAATATCCCAGGAAAGAGAAAAATGGAGAAAGAAGTTGTGGTCCTTATGTACAATGGAATATCACTCAGCCAGGAAATCAATGTCGTAAGGTTAGTAGCAGCACGATGAGTGGATTTAGGTACGACGATTCTAAGTGAAATAAGTCACACAGAAAAGGACACTTCTCATAAGGTATCACTGATAGAGGGAATGTAAAAACCGTTACACTTGAACTGAATTACAAAACAGAACAGAGTCACACATGCAGAAAACACACTATGGCTGCTTAACGGGAAAGGTGAGGTGGGGTGATACATAAAACAAGGGTATCAAATTAGCTCAGATACCGTTCCATAAACCCAATATGTAATAGACAAGACCTACTCCTTGCTCAGAGAACTGGACTCAACACGCCCTATTCACCGCACAAGAATATATCTGACTAATAATAATCGTAAAACCTATGTATTGATATCTCTCTGTTAGTGTGTCAAGTGGGTGTAAAGCGGCATAAACACAGCAGTGAAAAGCAGCTAAACCCCATTATAAAAATAAATTACTTTGAAACACCCATGAAACAAAGACAGTGAAAGAGAGAGAAATTCTTACACAATGCGTTCAGGGGCTGTGATGCAACCTGGATTGACCATATCTAGACGCACAGCTGGATGAGACATAAGGGTGGACACTCTTGGGGCTGAGAGGTTTGGTGAGGTTGGGTGAGCAAACGCAGACCCTTTAAAGGAATACTGCGTGGTACCCATCGCATGGGTCCCAAATCTCCAGGTTCAAGGGCATCTTCCTACATCAAAAACATGCATGAGAAACCCAGAAGATGGTACACCGTGTGATGGGGAAAGGTTTCTAAAACGCACCTCATTTCTCATCTCCTTGTGCCCGGGTTCGCCATTCCAGCCGCTTTACTAGCAAGCTCCCTACTTGGAGCATCAGCACCTTTAACCTCCTGTTCCGTACAGGTTGCAATTTGTCCTGAGGATAAACGGGAAGACGTGGAACCAACGAGAGACTAGCTCTTGGTGTTGGGACAGGCACAGGTCACTCTATTTTCCCATCAGAAAGAAGAATTAACCACAGGCTCAGCCTGACCCACGGAACCAGAACAGGGCCTGAAGCCATTCTGCGATTTTGCGGCCAGCTCCCATAAAAACGAGTTGTAAAATGGAGGTTCAGGGCACTGCAATTCACAAACCTGCAGAGTTATACATGATAATTCTCGTCCACAAATATATTGAGGGAAGGCAAAGAAGAGGATTTGAAATCAAGGCAGAATTGCAGGAAACAGATTTCAGGAGGTAGATACGAATCGCCTTTAAAGCACATGAAAAGCGGCAAAACGTTGACAATGATGCCCTTGGCCAAAAAGGGCGTATGCGTTTTTTCCTGAATATATTCAGGAAAAAACGCATACGCCCTTTTTGGCCAACCAAGCCACCTGGAAAGGCAAATCAGCGCTACAAAGAAGTCTCGCTTCCCATCGGTCAAAAGGGCCATGCTGAAAAAAGTGTCAAAACCAGAAATGCAGGACAGGCCATGGAGAAATGGGAGCCTTGCTACACTGATGGGCGGGATGTAAATTGCCAAGAGCCACTCTGGAGAAGTGTCCGGTGAGTCCTGAAACATCTGAAAAACACAGCTTAGAGAGCATAGGGCACTTCCACTCATGGGGGTATAAATTGGGAAAATTAAAAATCAGCAAGACACAAGCACCCCAAAGTTTAGGGCTGCTCTGTTGACCAGGACCTCCACTTCATTCCACCTTAAATATCCCAGGAAAGAGAAAAATGGAGAAAGAAGTTGTGGTCCTTATGTACAATGGAATATCACTCAGCCAGGAAATCAATGTCGTAAGGTTAGTAGCAGCATGATGAGTGGATTTAGGTACGACGATTCTAAGTGAAATAAGTCACACAGAAAAGGACACTTCTCATAAGGTATCACTGATAGAGGGAATGTAAAAACCGTTACACTTGAACTGAATTACAAAACAGAACAGAGTCACACATGCAGAAAACACACTATGGCTGCTTAACGGGAAAGGTGAGGTGGGGTGATACATAAAACAAGGGTATCAAATTAGCTCAGATACCGTTCCATAAACCCAATATGTAATAGACAAGACCTACTCCTTGCTCAGAGAACTGGACTCAACACGCCCTATTCACCGCACAACAATATATCTGACTAATAATAATCGTAAAACCTATGTATTGATATCTCTCTGTTAGTGTGTCAAGTGGGTGTAAAGCGGCATAAACACAGCAGTGAAAAGCAGCTAAACCCCATTATAAAAATAAATTACTTTGAAACCACCATGAAACAAAGACAGTGAAAGAGAGAGAAATTCTTACACAATGCGTTCAGGGGCTGTGATGCAACCTGGATTGACCATATCTAGACGCACAGCTGGATGAGACATAAGGGTGGACACTCTTGGGGCTGAGAGGTTTGGTGAGGTTGGGTGAGCAAACGCAGACCCTTTAAAGGAATACTGCGTGGTACCCATCGCATGGGTCCCAAATCTCCAGGTTCAAGGGCATCTTCCTACATCAAAAACATGCATGAGAAACCCAGAAGATGGTACACCGTGTGATGGGGAAAGGTTTCTAAAACGCACCTCATTTCTCATCTCCTTGTGCCCGGGTTCGCCATTCCAGCCGCTTTACTAGCAAGCTCCCTACTTGGAGCATCAGCACCTTTAACCTCCTGTTCCATACAGGTTGCAATTTGTCCTGAGGATAAACGGGAAGACGTGGAACCAACGAGAGACTAGCTCTTGGTGTTGGGACAGGCACAGGTCACTCTATTTTCCCATCAGAAAGAAGAATTAACCACAGGCTCAGCCTGCCCCCCGGAACCAGAACAGGGCCTGAAGCCATTCTGCGATTTTGCGGCCAGCTCCCATAAAAACGAGTTGTAAAATGGAGGTTCAGGGCACTGCAATTCACAAACCTGCAGAGTTATAAATGATAACTCTCGTCCACAAATATATTGAGGGAAGGCAAAGAAGAGGATTTGAAATCAAGGCAGAATTGCAGGAAACAGATTTCAGGAGGTAGATACGAATCGCCTTTAAAGCACATGAAAAGCGGCAAAACGTTGACAATGATGCCCTTGGCCAAAAAGGGCGTATGCGTTTTTTCCTGAATATATTCAGGAAAAAACGCATACGCCCTTTTTGGCCAACCAAGCCACCTGGAAAGGCAAATCAGCGCTACAAAGAAGTCTCGCTTCCCATCGGTCAAAAGGGCCATGCTGAAAAAAGTGTCAAAACCAGAAATGCAGGACAGGCCATGGAGAAATGGGAGCCTTGCTACACTGATGGGCGGGATGTAAATTGCCAAGAGCCACTCTGGAGAAGTGTCCGGTGAGTCCTGAAACATCTGAAAAACACAGCTTAGAGAGCATAGGGCACTTCCACTCATGGGGGTATAAATTGGGAAAATTAAAAATCAGCAAGACACAAGCACCCCAAAGTTTAGGGCTGCTCTGTTGACCAGGACCTCCACTTCATTCCACCTTAAATATCCCAGGAAAGAGAAAAATGGAGAAAGAAGTTGTGGTCCTTATGTACAATGGAATATCACTCAGCCAGGAAATCAATGTCGTAAGGTTAGTAGCAGCATGATGAGTGGATTTAGGTACGACGATTCTAAGTGAAATAAGTCACACAGAAAAGGACACTTCTCATAAGGTATCACTGATAGAGGGAATGTAAAAACCGTTACACTTGAACTGAATTACAAAACAGAACAGAGTCACACATGCAGAAAACACACTATGGCTGCTTAACGGGAAAGGTGAGGTGGGGTGATACATAAAACAAGGGTATCAAATTAGCTCAGATACCGTTCCATAAACCCAATATGTAATAGACAAGACCTACTCCTTGCTCAGAGAACTGGACTCAACACGCCCTATTCACCGCACAAGAATATATCTGACTAATAATAATCGTAAAACCTATGTATTGATATCTCTCTGTTAGTGTGTCAAGTGGGTGTAAAGCGGCATAAACACAGCAGTGAAAAGCAGCTAAACCCCATTATAAAAATAAATTACTTTGAAACACCCATGAAACAAAGACAGTGAAAGAGAGAGAAATTCTTACACAATGCGTTCAGGGGCTGTGATGCAACCTGGATTGACCATATCTAGACGCACAGCTGGATGAGACATAAGGGTGGACACTCTTGGGGCTGAGAGGTTTGGTGAGGTTGGGTGAGCAAACGCAGACCCTTTAAAGGAATACTGCGTGGTACCCATCGCATGGGTCCCAAATCTCCAGGTTCAAGGGCATCTTCCTACATCAAAAACATGCATGAGAAACCCAGAAGATGGTACACCGTGTGATGGGGAAAGGTTTCTAAAACGCACCTCATTTCTCATCTCCTTGTGCCCGGGTTCGCCATTCCAGCCGCTTTACTAGCAAGCTCCCTACTTGGAGCATCAGCACCTTTAACCTCCTGTTCCGTACAGGTTGCAATTTGTCCTGAGGATAAACGGGAAGACGTGGAACCAACGAGAGACTAGCTCTTGGTGTTGGGACAGGCACAGGTCACTCTATTTTCCCATCAGAAAGAAGAATTAACCACAGGCTCAGCCTGACCCACGGAACCAGAACAGGGCCTGAAGCCATTCTGCGATTTTGCGGCCAGCTCCCATAAAAACGAGTTGTAAAATGGAGGTTCAGGGCACTGCAATTCACAAACCTGCAGAGTTATACATGATAATTCTCGTCCACAAATATATTGAGGGAAGGCAAAGAAGAGGATTTGAAATCAAGGCAGAATTGCAGGAAACAGATTTCAGGAGGTAGATACGAATCGCCTTTAAAGCACATGAAAAGCGGCAAAACGTTGACAATGATGCCCTTGGCCAAAAAGGGCGTATGCGTTTTTTCCTGAATATATTCAGGAAAAAACGCATACGCCCTTTTTGGCCAACCAAGCCACCTGGAAAGGCAAATCAGCGCTACAAAGAAGTCTCGCTTCCCATCGGTCAAAAGGGCCATGCTGAAAAAAGTGTCAAAACCAGAAATGCAGGACAGGCCATGGAGAAATGGGAGCCTTGCTACACTGATGGGCGGGATGTAAATTGCCAAGAGCCACTCTGGAGAAGTGTCCGGTGAGTCCTGAAACATCTGAAAAACACAGCTTAGAGAGCATAGGGCACTTCCACTCATGGGGGTATAAATTGGGAAAATTAAAAATCAGCAAGACACAAGCACCCCAAAGTTTAGGGCTGCTCTGTTGACCAGGACCTCCACTTCATTCCACCTTAAATATCCCAGGAAAGAGAAAAATGGATAAAGAAGTTGTGGTCCTTATGTACAATGGAATATCACTCAGCCAGGAAATCAATGTCGTAAGGTTAGTAGCAGCATGATGAGTGGATTTAGGTATGACGATTCTAAGTGAAATAAGTCACACAGAAAAGGACACTTCTCATAAGGTATCACTGATAGAGGGAATGTAAAAACCGTTACACTTGAACTGAATTACAAAACAGAACAGAGTCACACATGCAGAAAACACACTATGGCTGCTTAACGGGAAAGGTGAGGTGGGGTGATACATAAAACAAGGGTATCAAATTAGCTCAGATACCGTTCCATAAACCCAATATGTAATAGACAAGACCTACTCCTTGCTCAGAGAACTGGACTCAACACGCCCTATTCACCGCACAAGAATATATCTGACTAATAATAATCGTAAAACCTATGTATTGATATCTCTCTGTTAGTGTGTCAAGTGGGTGTAAAGCGGCATAAACACAGCAGTGAAAAGCAGCTAAACCCCATTATAAAAATAAATTACTTTGAAACCACCATGAAACAAAGACAGTGAAAGAGAGAGAAATTCTTACACAATGCATTCAGGGGCTGTGATGCAACCTGGATTGACCATATCTAGACGCACAGCTGGATGAGACATAAGGGTGGACACTCTTGGGGCTGAGAGGTTTGGTGAGGTTGGGTGAGCAAACGCAGACCCTTTAAAGGAATACTGCGTGGTACCCATCGCATGGGTCCCAAATCTCCAGGTTCAAGGGCATCTTCCTACATCAAAAACATGCATGAGAAACCCAGAAGATGGTACACCGTGTGATGGGGAAAGGTTTCTAAAACGCACCTCATTTCTCATCTCCTTGTGCCCGGGTTCGCCATTCCAGCCGCTTTACTAGCAAGCTCCCTACTTGGAGCATCAGCACCTTTAACCTCCTGTTCCATACAGGTTGCAATTTGTCCTGAGGATAAACGGGAAGACGTGGAACCAACGAGAGACTAGCTCTTGGTGTTGGGACAGGCACAGGTCACTCTATTTTCCCATCAGAAAGAAGAATTAACCACAGGCTCAGCCTGCCCCCCGGAACCAGAACAGGGCCTGAAGCCATTCTGCGATTTTGCGGCCAGCTCCCATAAAAACGAGTTGTAAAATGGAGGTTCAGGGCACTGCAATTCACAAACCTGCAGAGTTATAAATGAGAACTCTCGTCCACAAATATATTGAGGGAAGGCAAAGAAGAGGATTTGAAATCAAGGCAGAATTGCAGGAAACAGATTTCAGGAGGTAGATACGAATCGCCTTTAAAGCACATGAAAAGCGGCAAAACGTTGACAATGATGCCCTTGGCCAAAAAGGGCGTATGCGTTTTTTCCTGAATATATTCAGGAAAAAACGCATACGCCCTTTTTGGCCAACCAAGCCACCTGGAAAGGCAAATCAGCGCTACAAAGAAGTCTCGCTTCCCATCGGTCAAAAGGGCCATGCTGAAAAAAGTGTCAAAACCAGAAATGCAGGACAGGCCATGGAGAAATGGGAGCCTTGCTACACTGATGGGCGGGATGTAAATTGCCAAGAGCCACTCTGGAGAAGTGTCCGGTGAGTCCTGAAACATCTGAAAAACACAGCTTAGAGAGCATAGGGCACTTCCACTCATGGGGGTATAAATTGGGAAAATTAAAAATCAGCAAGACACAAGCACCCCAAAGTTTAGGGCTGCTCTGTTGACCAGGACCTCCACTTCATTCCACCTTAAATATCCCAGGAAAGAGAAAAATGGAGAAAGAAGTTGTGGTCCTTATGTACAATGGAATATCACTCAGCCAGGAAATCAATGTCGTAAGGTTAGTAGCAGCACGATGAGTGGATTTAGGTACGACGATTCTAAGTGAAATAAGTCACACAGAAAAGGACACTTCTCATAAGGTATCACTGATAGAGGGAATGTAAAAACCGTTACACTTGAACTGAATTACAAAACAGAACAGAGTCACACATGCAGAAAACACACTATGGCTGCTTAACGGGAAAGGTGAGGTGGGGTGATACATAAAACAAGGGTATCAAATTAGCTCAGATACCGTTCCATAAACCCAATATGTAATAGACAAGACCTACTCCTTGCTCAGAGAACTGGACTCAACACGCCCTATTCACCGCACAAGAATATATCTGACTAATAATAATCGTAAAACCTATGTATTGATATCTCTCTGTTAGTGTGTCAAGTGGGTGTAAAGCGGCATAAACACAGCAGTGAAAAGCAGCTAAACCCCATTATAAAAATAAATTACTTTGAAACCACCATGAAACAAAGACAGTGAAAGAGAGAGAAATTCTTACACAATGCGTTCAGGGGCTGTGATGCAACCTGGATTGACCATATCTAGACGCACAGCTGGATGAGACATAAGGGTGGACACTCTTGGGGCTGAGAGGTTTGGTGAGGTTGGGTGAGCAAACGCAGACCCTTTAAAGGAATACTGCGTGGTACCCATCGCATGGGTCCCAAATCTCCAGGTTCAAGGGCATCTTCCTACATCAAAAACATGCATGAGAAACCCAGAAGATGGTACACCGTGTGATGGGGAAAGGTTTCTAAAACGCACCTCATTTCTCATCTCCTTGTGCCCGGGTTCGCCATTCCAGCCGCTTTACTAGCAAGCTCCCTACTTGGAGCATCAGCACCTTTAACCTCCTGTTCCGTACAGGTTGCAATTTGTCCTGAGGATAAACGGGAAGACGTGGAACCAACGAGAGACTAGCTCTTGGTGTTGGGACAGGCACAGGTCACTCTATTTTCCCATCAGAAAGAAGAATTAACCACAGGCTCAGCCTGACCCACGGAACCAGAACAGGGCCTGAAGCCATTCTGCGATTTTGCGGCCAGCTCCCATAAAAACGAGTTGTAAAATGGAGGTTCAGGGCACTGCAATTCACAAACCTGCAGAGTTATAAATGATAATTCTCGTCCACAAATATATTGAGGGAAGGCAAAGAAGAGGATTTGAAATCAAGGCAGAATTGCAGGAAACAGATTTCAGGAGGTAGATACGAATCGCCTTTAAAGCACATGAAAAGCGGCAAAACGTTGACAATGATGCCCTTGGCCAAAAAGGGCGTATGCGTTTTTTCCTGAATATATTCAGGAAAAAACGCATACGCCCTTTTTGGCCAACCAAGCCACCTGGAAAGGCAAATCAGCGCTACAAAGAAGTCTCGCTTCCCATCGGTCAAAAGGGCCATGCTGAAAAAAGTGTCAAAACCAGAAATGCAGGACAGGCCATGGAGAAATGGGAGCCTTGCTACACTGATGGGCGGGATGTAAATTGCCAAGAGCCACTCTGGAGAAGTGTCCGGTGAGTCCTGAAACATCTGAAAAACACAGCTTAGAGAGCATAGGGCACTTCCACTCATGGGGGTATAAATTGGGAAAATTAAAAATCAGCAAGACACAAGCACCCCAAAGTTTAGGGCTGCTCTGTTGACCAGGACCTCCACTTCATTCCACCTTAAATATCCCAGGAAAGAGAAAAATGGAGAAAGAAGTTGTGGTCCTTATGTACAATGGAATATCACTCAGCCAGGAAATCAATGTCGTAAGGTTAGTAGCAGCATGATGAGTGGATTTAGGTACGACGATTCTAAGTGAAATAAGTCACACAGAAAAGGACACTTCTCATAAGGTATCACTGATAGAGGGAATGTAAAAACCGTTACACTTGAACTGAATTACAAAACAGAACAGAGTCACACATGCAGAAAACACACTATGGCTGCTTAACGGGAAAGGTGAGGTGGGGTGATACATAAAACAAGGGTATCAAATTAGCTCAGATACCGTTCCATAAACCCAATATGTAATAGACAAGACCTACTCCTTGCTCAGAGAACTGGACTCAATACGCCCTATTCACCGCACAACAATATATCTGACTAATAATAATCGTAAAACCTATGTATTGATATCTCTCTGTTAGTGTGTCAAGTGGGTGTAAAGCGGCATAAACACAGCAGTGAAAAGCAGCTAAACCCCATTATAAAAATAAATTACTTTGAAACCACCATGAAACAAAGACAGTGAAAGAGAGAGAAATTCTTACACAATGCGTTCAGGGGCTGTGATGCAACCTGGATTGACCATATCTAGACGCACAGCTGGATGAGACATAAGGGTGGACACTCTTGGGGCTGAGAGGTTTGGTGAGGTTGGGTGAGCAAACGCAGACCCTTTAAAGGAATACTGCGTGGTACCCATCGCATGGGTCCCAAATCTCCAGGTTCAAGGGCATCTTCCTACATCAAAAACATGCATGAGAAACCCAGAAGATGGTACACCGTGTGATGGGGAAAGGTTTCTAAAACGCACCTCATTTCTCATCTCCTTGTGCCCGGGTTCGCCATTCCAGCCGCTTTACTAGCAAGCTCCCTACTTGGAGCATCAGCACCTTTAACCTCCTGTTCCGTACAGGTTGCAATTTGTCCTGAGGATAAACGGGAAGACGTGGAACCAACGAGAGACTAGCTCTTGGTGTTGGGACAGGCACAGGTCACTCTATTTTCCCATCAGAAAGAAGAATTAACCACAGGCTCAGCCTGCCCCCCGGAACCAGAACAGGGCCTGAAGCCATTCTGCGATTTTGCGGCCAGCTCCCATAAAAACGAGTTGTAAAATGGAGGTTCAGGGCACTGCAATTCACAAACCTGCAGAGTTATAAATGAGAACTCTCGTCCACAAATATATTGAGGGAAGGCAAAGAAGAGGATTTGAAATCAAGGCAGAATTGCAGGAAACAGATTTCAGGAGGTAGATACGAATCGCCTTTAAAGCACATGAAAAGCGGCAAAACGTTGACAATGATGCCCTTGGCCAAAAAGGGCGTATGCGTTTTTTCCTGAATATATTCAGGAAAAAACGCATACGCCCTTTTTGGCCAACCAAGCCACCTGGAAAGGCAAATCAGCGCTACAAAGAAGTCTCGCTTCCCATCGGTCAAAAGGGCCATGCTGAAAAAAGTGTCAAAACCAGAAATGCAGGACAGGCCATGGAGAAATGGGAGCCTTGCTACACTGATGGGCGGGATGTAAATTGCCAAGAGCCACTCTGGAGAAGTGTCCGGTGAGTCCTGAAACATCTGAAAAACACAGCTTAGAGAGCATAGGGCACTTCCACTCATGGGGGTATAAATTGGGAAAATTAAAAATCAGCAAGACACAAGCACCCCAAAGTTTAGGGCTGCTCTGTTGACCAGGACCTCCACTTCATTCCACCTTAAATATCCCAGGAAAGAGAAAAATGGATAAAGAAGTTGTGGTCCTTATGTACAATGGAATATCACTCAGCCAGGAAATCAATGTCGTAAGGTTAGTAGCAGCATGATGAGTGGATTTAGGTACGACGATTCTAAGTGAAATAAGTCACACAGAAAAGGACACTTCTCATAAGGTATCACTGATAGAGGGAATGTAAAAACCGTTACACTTGAACTGAATTACAAAACAGAACAGAGTCACACATGCAGAAAACACACTATGGCTGCTTAACGGGAAAGGTGAGGTGGGGTGATACATAAAACAAGGGTATCAAATTAGCTCAGATACCGTTCCATAAACCCAATATGTAATAGACAAGACCTACTCCTTGCTCAGAGAACTGGACTCAACACGCCCTATTCACCGCACAAGAATATATCTGACTAATAATAATCGTAAAACCTATGTATTGATATCTCTCTGTTAGTGTGTCAAGTGGGTGTAAAGCGGCATAAACACAGCAGTGAAAAGCAGCTAAACCCCATTATAAAAATAAATTACTTTGAAACACCCATGAAACAAAGACAGTGAAAGAGAGAGAAATTCTTACACAATGCGTTCAGGGGCTGTGATGCAACCTGGATTGACCATATCTAGACGCACAGCTGGATGAGACATAAGGGTGGACACTCTTGGGGCTGAGAGGTTTGGTGAGGTTGGGTGAGCAAACGCAGACCCTTTAAAGGAATACTGCGTGGTACCCATCGCATGGGTCCCAAATCTCCAGGTTCAAGGGCATCTTCCTACATCAAAAACATGCATGAGAAACCCAGAAGATGGTACACCGTGTGATGGGGAAAGGTTTCTAAAACGCACCTCATTTCTCATCTCCTTGTGCCCGGGTTCGCCATTCCAGCCGCTTTACTAGCAAGCTCCCTACTTGGAGCATCAGCACCTTTAACCTCCTGTTCCGTACAGGTTGCAATTTGTCCTGAGGATAAACGGGAAGACGTGGAACCAACGAGAGACTAGCTCTTGGTGTTGGGACAGGCACAGGTCACTCTATTTTCCCATCAGAAAGAAGAATTAACCACAGGCTCAGCCTGACCCACGGAACCAGAACAGGGCCTGAAGCCATTCTGCGATTTTGCGGCCAGCTCCCATAAAAACGAGTTGTAAAATGGAGGTTCAGGGCACTGCAATTCACAAACCTGCAGAGTTATAAATGATAATTCTCGTCCACAAATATATTGAGGGAAGGCAAAGAAGAGGATTTGAAATCAAGGCAGAATTGCAGGAAACAGATTTCAGGAGGTAGATACGAATCGCCTTTAAAGCACATGAAAAGCGGCAAAACGTTGACAATGATGCCCTTGGCCAAAAAGGGCGTATGCGTTTTTTCCTGAATATATTCAGGAAAAAACGCATACGCCCTTTTTGGCCAACCAAGCCACCTGGAAAGGCAAATCAGCGCTACAAAGAAGTCTCGCTTCCCATCGGTCAAAAGGGCCATGCTGAAAAAAGTGTCAAAACCAGAAATGCAGGACAGGCCATGGAGAAATGGGAGCCTTGCTACACTGATGGGCGGGATGTAAATTGCCAAGAGCCACTCTGGAGAAGTGTCCGGTGAGTCCTGAAACATCTGAAAAACACAGCTTAGAGAGCATAGGGCACTTCCACTCATGGGGGTATAAATTGGGAAAATTAAAAATCAGCAAGACACAAGCACCCCAAAGTTTAGGGCTGCTCTGTTGACCAGGACCTCCACTTCATTCCACCTTAAATATCCCAGGAAAGAGAAAAATGGAGAAAGAAGTTGTGGTCCTTATGTACAATGGAATATCACTCAGCCAGGAAATCAATGTCGTAAGGTTAGTAGCAGCATGATGAGTGGATTTAGGTATGACGATTCTAAGTGAAATAAGTCACACAGAAAAGGACACTTCTCATAAGGTATCACTGATAGAGGGAATGTAAAAACCGTTACACTTGAACTGAATTACAAAACAGAACAGAGTCACACATGCAGAAAACACACTATGGCTGCTTAACGGGAAAGGTGAGGTGGGGTGATACATAAAACAAGGGTATCAAATTAGCTCAGATACCGTTCCATAAACCCAATATGTAATAGACAAGACCTACTCCTTGCTCAGAGAACTGGACTCAACACGCCCTATTCACCGCACAAGAATATATCTGACTAATAATAATCGTAAAACCTATGTATTGATATCTCTCTGTTAGTGTGTCAAGTGGGTGTAAAGCGGCATAAACACAGCAGTGAAAAGCAGCTAAACCCCATTATAAAAATAAATTACTTTGAAACCACCATGAAACAAAGACAGTGAAAGAGAGAGAAATTCTTACACAATGCGTTCAGGGGCTGTGATGCAACCTGGATTGACCATATCTAGACGCACAGCTGGATGAGACATAAGGGTGGACACTCTTGGGGCTGAGAGGTTTGGTGAGGTTGGGTGAGCAAACGCAGACCCTTTAAAGGAATACTGCGTGGTACCCATCGCATGGGTCCCAAATCTCCAGGTTCAAGGGCATCTTCCTACATCAAAAACATGCATGAGAAACCCAGAAGATGGTACACCGTGTGATGGGGAAAGGTTTCTAAAACGCACCTCATTTCTCATCTCCTTGTGCCCGGGTTCGCCATTCCAGCCGCTTTACTAGCAAGCTCCCTACTTGGAGCATCAGCACCTTTAACCTCCTGTTCCGTACAGGTTGCAATTTGTCCTGAGGATAAACGGGAAGACGTGGAACCAACGAGAGACTAGCTCTTGGTGTTGGGACAGGCACAGGTCACTCTATTTTCCCATCAGAAAGAAGAATTAACCACAGGCTCAGCCTGCCCCCCGGAACCAGAACAGGGCCTGAAGCCATTCTGCGATTTTGCGGCCAGCTCCCATAAAAACGAGTTGTAAAATGGAGGTTCAGGGCACTGCAATTCACAAACCTGCAGAGTTATAAATGAGAACTCTCGTCCACAAATATATTGAGGGAAGGCAAAGAAGAGGATTTGAAATCAAGGCAGAATTGCAGGAAACAGATTTCAGGAGGTAGATACGAATCGCCTTTAAAGCACATGAAAAGCGGCAAAACGTTGACAATGATGCCCTTGGCCAAAAAGGGCGTATGCGTTTTTTCCTGAATATATTCAGGAAAAAACGCATACGCCCTTTTTGGCCAACCAAGCCACCTGGAAAGGCAAATCAGCGCTACAAAGAAGTCTCGCTTCCCATCGGTCAAAAGGGCCATGCTGAAAAAAGTGTCAAAACCAGAAATGCAGGACAGGCCATGGAGAAATGGGAGCCTTGCTACACTGATGGGCGGGATGTAAATTGCCAAGAGCCACTCTGGAGAAGTGTCCGGTGAGTCCTGAAACATCTGAAAAACACAGCTTAGAGAGCATAGGGCACTTCCACTCATGGGGGTATAAATTGGGAAAATTAAAAATCAGCAAGACACAAGCACCCCAAAGTTTAGGGCTGCTCTGTTGACCAGGACCTCCACTTCATTCCACCTTAAATATCCCAGGAAAGAGAAAAATGGAGAAAGAAGTTGTGGTCCTTATGTACAATGGAATATCACTCAGCCAGGAAATCAATGTCGTAAGGTTAGTAGCAGCACGATGAGTGGATTTAGGTACGACGATTCTAAGTGAAATAAGTCACACAGAAAAGGACACTTCTCATAAGGTATCACTGATAGAGGGAATGTAAAAACCGTTACACTTGAACTGAATTACAAAACAGAACAGAGTCACACATGCAGAAAACACACTATGGCTGCTTAACGGGAAAGGTGAGGTGGGGTGATACATAAAACAAGGGTATCAAATTAGCTCAGATACCGTTCCATAAACCCAATATGTAATAGACAAGACCTACTCCTTGCTCAGAGAACTGGACTCAACACGCCCTATTCACCGCACAAGAATATATCTGACTAATAATAATCGTAAAACCTATGTATTGATATCTCTCTGTTAGTGTGTCAAGTGGGTGTAAAGCGGCATAAACACAGCAGTGAAAAGCAGCTAAACCCCATTATAAAAATAAATTACTTTGAAACACCCATGAAACAAAGACAGTGAAAGAGAGAGAAATTCTTACACAATGCGTTCAGGGGCTGTGATGCAACCTGGATTGACCATATCTAGACGCACAGCTGGATGAGACATAAGGGTGGACACTCTTGGGGCTGAGAGGTTTGGTGAGGTTGGGTGAGCAAACGCAGACCCTTTAAAGGAATACTGCGTGGTACCCATCGCATGGGTCCCAAATCTCCAGGTTCAAGGGCATCTTCCTACATCAAAAACATGCATGAGAAACCCAGAAGATGGTACACCGTGTGATGGGGAAAGGTTTCTAAAACGCACCTCATTTCTCATCTCCTTGTGCCCGGGTTCGCCATTCCAGCCGCTTTACTAGCAAGCTCCCTACTTGGAGCATCAGCACCTTTAACCTCCTGTTCCATACAGGTTGCAATTTGTCCTGAGGATAAACGGGAAGACGTGGAACCAACGAGAGACTAGCTCTTGGTGTTGGGACAGGCACAGGTCACTCTATTTTCCCATCAGAAAGAAGAATTAACCACAGGCTCAGCCTGCCCCCCGGAACCAGAACAGGGCCTGAAGCCATTCTGCGATTTTGCGGCCAGCTCCCATAAAAACGAGTTGTAAAATGGAGGTTCAGGGCACTGCAATTCACAAACCTGCAGAGTTATAAATGATAACTCTCGTCCACAAATATATTGAGGGAAGGCAAAGAAGAGGATTTGAAATCAAGGCAGAATTGCAGGAAACAGATTTCAGGAGGTAGATACGAATCGCCTTTAAAGCACATGAAAAGCGGCAAAACGTTGACAATGATGCCCTTGGCCAAAAAGGGCGTATGCGTTTTTTCCTGAATATATTCAGGAAAAAACGCATACGCCCTTTTTGGCCAACCAAGCCACCTGGAAAGGCAAATCAGCGCTACAAAGAAGTCTCGCTTCCCATCGGTCAAAAGGGCCATGCTGAAAAAAGTGTCAAAACCAGAAATGCAGGACAGGCCATGGAGAAATGGGAGCCTTGCTACACTGATGGGCGGGATGTAAATTGCCAAGAGCCACTCTGGAGAAGTGTCCGGTGAGTCCTGAAACATCTGAAAAACACAGCTTAGAGAGCATAGGGCACTTCCACTCATGGGGGTATAAATTGGGAAAATTAAAAATCAGCAAGACACAAGCACCCCAAAGTTTAGGGCTGCTCTGTTGACCAGGACCTCCACTTCATTCCACCTTAAATATCCCAGGAAAGAGAAAAATGGAGAAAGAAGTTGTGGTCCTTATGTACATTGGAATATCACTCAGCCAGGAAATCAATGTCGTAAGGTTAGTAGCAGCATGATGAGTGGATTTAGGTACGACGATTCTAAGTGAAATAAGTCACACAGAAAAGGACACTTCTCATAAGGTATCACTGATAGAGGGAATGTAAAAACCGTTACACTTGAACTGAATTACAAAACAGAACAGAGTCACACATGCAGAAAACACACTATGGCTGCTTAACGGGAAAGGTGAGGTGGGGTGATACATAAAACAAGGGTATCAAATTAGCTCAGATACCGTTCCATAAACCCAATATGTAATAGACAAGACCTACTCCTTGCTCAGAGAACTGGACTCAACACGCCCTATTCACCGCACAAGAATATATCTGACTAATAATAATCGTAAAACCTATGTATTGATATCTCTCTGTTAGTGTGTCAAGTGGGTGTAAAGCGGCATAAACACAGCAGTGAAAAGCAGCTAAACCCCATTATAAAAATAAATTACTTTGAAACACCCATGAAACAAAGACAGTGAAAGAGAGAGAAATTCTTACACAATGCGTTCAGGGGCTGTGATGCAACCTGGATTGACCATATCTAGACGCACAGCTGGATGAGACATAAGGGTGGACACTCTTGGGGCTGAGAGGTTTGGTGAGGTTGGGTGAGCAAACGCAGACCCTTTAAAGGAATACTGCGTGGTACCCATCGCATGGGTCCCAAATCTCCAGGTTCAAGGGCATCTTCCTACATCAAAAACATGCATGAGAAACCCAGAAGATGGTACACCGTGTGATGGGGAAAGGTTTCTAAAACGCACCTCATTTCTCATCTCCTTGTGCCCGGGTTCGCCATTCCAGCCGCTTTACTAGCAAGCTCCCTACTTGGAGCATCAGCACCTTTAACCTCCTGTTCCATACAGGTTGCAATTTGTCCTGAGGATAAACGGGAAGACGTGGAACCAACGAGAGACTAGCTCTTGGTGTTGGGACAGGCACAGGTCACTCTATTTTCCCATCAGAAAGAAGAATTAACCACAGGCTCAGCCTGCCCCCCGGAACCAGAACAGGGCCTGAAGCCATTCTGCGATTTTGCGGCCAGCTCCCATAAAAACGAGTTGTAAAATGGAGGTTCAGGGCACTGCAATTCACAAACCTGCAGAGTTATAAATGAGAACTCTCGTCCACAAATATATTGAGGGAAGGCAAAGAAGAGGATTTGAAATCAAGGCAGAATTGCAGGAAACAGATTTCAGGAGGTAGATACGAATCGCCTTTAAAGCACATGAAAAGCGGCAAAACGTTGACAATGATGCCCTTGGCCAAAAAGGGCGTATGCGTTTTTTCCTGAATATATTCAGGAAAAAACGCATACGCCCTTTTTGGCCAACCAAGCCACCTGGAAAGGCAAATCAGCGCTACAAAGAAGTCTCGCTTCCCATCGGTCAAAAGGGCCATGCTGAAAAAAGTGTCAAAACCAGAAATGCAGGACAGGCCATGGAGAAATGGGAGCCTTGCTACACTGATGGGCGGGATGTAAATTGCCAAGAGCCACTCTGGAGAAGTGTCCGGTGAGTCCTGAAACATCTGAAAAACACAGCTTAGAGAGCATAGGGCACTTCCACTCATGGGGGTATAAATTGGGAAAATTAAAAATCAGCAAGACACAAGCACCCCAAAGTTTAGGGCTGCTCTGTTGACCAGGACCTCCACTTCATTCCACCTTAAATATCCCAGGAAAGAGAAAAATGGAGAAAGAAGTTGTGGTCCTTATGTACAATGGAATATCACTCAGCCAGGAAATCAATGTCGTAAGGTTAGTAGCAGCACGATGAGTGGATTTAGGTACGACGATTCTAAGTGAAATAAGTCACACAGAAAAGGACACTTCTCATAAGGTATCACTGATAGAGGGAATGTAAAAACCGTTACACTTGAACTGAATTACAAAACAGAACAGAGTCACACATGCAGAAAACACACTATGGCTGCTTAACGGGAAAGGTGAGGTGGGGTGATACATAAAACAAGGGTATCAAATTAGCTCAGATACCGTTCCATAAACCCAATATGTAATAGACAAGACCTACTCCTTGCTCAGAGAACTGGACTCAACACGCCCTATTCACCGCACAAGAATATATCTGACTAATAATAATCGTAAAACCTATGTATTGATATCTCTCTGTTAGTGTGTCAAGTGGGTGTAAAGCGGCATAAACACAGCAGTGAAAAGCAGCTAAACCCCATTATAAAAATAAATTACTTTGAAACACCCATGAAACAAAGACAGTGAAAGAGAGAGAAATTCTTACACAATGCGTTCAGGGGCTGTGATGCAACCTGGATTGACCATATCTAGACGCACAGCTGGATGAGACATAAGGGTGGACACTCTTGGGGCTGAGAGGTTTGGTGAGGTTGGGTGAGCAAACGCAGACCCTTTAAAGGAATACTGCGTGGTACCCATCGCATGGGTCCCAAATCTCCAGGTTCAAGGGCATCTTCCTACATCAAAAACATGCATGAGAAACCCAGAAGATGGTACACCGTGTGATGGGGAAAGGTTTCTAAAACGCACCTCATTTCTCATCTCCTTGTGCCCGGGTTCGCCATTCCAGCCGCTTTACTAGCAAGCTCCCTACTTGGAGCATCAGCACCTTTAACCTCCTGTTCCATACAGGTTGCAATTTGTCCTGAGGATAAACGGGAAGACGTGGAACCAACGAGAGACTAGCTCTTGGTGTTGGGACAGGCACAGGTCACTCTATTTTCCCATCAGAAAGAAGAATTAACCACAGGCTCAGCCTGCCCCCCGGAACCAGAACAGGGCCTGAAGCCATTCTGCGATTTTGCGGCCAGCTCCCATAAAAACGAGTTGTAAAATGGAGGTTCAGGGCACTGCAATTCACAAACCTGCAGAGTTATAAATGATAACTCTCGTCCACAAATATATTGAGGGAAGGCAAAGAAGAGGATTTGAAATCAAGGCAGAATTGCAGGAAACAGATTTCAGGAGGTAGATACGAATCGCCTTTAAAGCACATGAAAAGCGGCAAAACGTTGACAATGATGCCCTTGGCCAAAAAGGGCGTATGCGTTTTTTCCTGAATATATTCAGGAAAAAACGCATACGCCCTTTTTGGCCAACCAAGCCACCTGGAAAGGCAAATCAGCGCTACAAAGAAGTCTCGCTTCCCATCGGTCAAAAGGGCCATGCTGAAAAAAGTGTCAAAACCAGAAATGCAGGACAGGCCATGGAGAAATGGGAGCCTTGCTACACTGATGGGCGGGATGTAAATTGCCAAGAGCCACTCTGGAGAAGTGTCCGGTGAGTCCTGAAACATCTGAAAAACACAGCTTAGAGAGCATAGGGCACTTCCACTCATGGGGGTATAAATTGGGAAAATTAAAAATCAGCAAGACACAAGCACCCCAAAGTTTAGGGCTGCTCTGTTGACCAGGACCTCCACTTCATTCCACCTTAAATATCCCAGGAAAGAGAAAAATGGAGAAAGAAGTTGTGGTCCTTATGTACATTGGAATATCACTCAGCCAGGAAATCAATGTCGTAAGGTTAGTAGCAGCATGATGAGTGGATTTAGGTACGATGATTCTAAGTGAAATAAGTCACACAGAAAAGGACACTTCTCATAAGGTATCACTGATAGAGGGAATGTAAAAACCGTTACACTTGAACTGAATTACAAAACAGAACAGAGTCACACATGCAGAAAACACACTATGGCTGCTTAACGGGAAAGGTGAGGTGGGGTGATACATAAAACAAGGGTATCAAATTAGCTCAGATACCGTTCCATAAACCCAATATGTAATAGACAAGACCTACTCCTTGCTCAGAGAACTGGACTCAACACGCCCTATTCACCGCACAAGAATATATCTGACTAATAATAATCGTAAAACCTATGTATTGATATCTCTCTGTTAGTGTGTCAAGTGGGTGTAAAGCGGCATAAACACAGCAGTGAAAAGCAGCTAAACCCCATTATAAAAATAAATTACTTTGAAACACCCATGAAACAAAGACAGTGAAAGAGAGAGAAATTCTTACACAATGCGTTCAGGGGCTGTGATGCAACCTGGATTGACCATATCTAGACGCACAGCTGGATGAGACATAAGGGTGGACACTCTTGGGGCTGAGAGGTTTGGTGAGGTTGGGTGAGCAAACGCAGACCCTTTAAAGGAATACTGCGTGGTACCCATCGCATGGGTCCCAAATCTCCAGGTTCAAGGGCATCTTCCTACATCAAAAACATGCATGAGAAACCCAGAAGATGGTACACCGTGTGATGGGGAAAGGTTTCTAAAACGCACCTCATTTCTCATCTCCTTGTGCCCGGGTTCGCCATTCCAGCCGCTTTACTAGCAAGCTCCCTACTTGGAGCATCAGCACCTTTAACCTCCTGTTCCATACAGGTTGCAATTTGTCCTGAGGATAAACGGGAAGACGTGGAACCAACGAGAGACTAGCTCTTGGTGTTGGGACAGGCACAGGTCACTCTATTTTCCCATCAGAAAGAAGAATTAACCACAGGCTCAGCCTGCCCCCCGGAACCAGAACAGGGCCTGAAGCCATTCTGCGATTTTGCGGCCAGCTCCCATAAAAACGAGTTGTAAAATGGAGGTTCAGGGCACTGCAATTCACAAACCTGCAGAGTTATAAATGAGAACTCTCGTCCACAAATATATTGAGGGAAGGCAAAGAAGAGGATTTGAAATCAAGGCAGAATTGCAGGAAACAGATTTCAGGAGGTAGATACGAATCGCCTTTAAAGCACATGAAAAGCGGCAAAACGTTGACAATGATGCCCTTGGCCAAAAAGGGCGTATGCGTTTTTTCCTGAATATATTCAGGAAAAAACGCATACGCCCTTTTTGGCCAACCAAGCCACCTGGAAAGGCAAATCAGCGCTACAAAGAAGTCTCGCTTCCCATCGGTCAAAAGGGCCATGCTGAAAAAAGTGTCAAAACCAGAAATGCAGGACAGGCCATGGAGAAATGGGAGCCTTGCTACACTGATGGGCGGGATGTAAATTGCCAAGAGCCACTCTGGAGAAGTGTCCGGTGAGTCCTGAAACATCTGAAAAACACAGCTTAGAGAGCATAGGGCACTTCCACTCATGGGGGTATAAATTGGGAAAATTAAAAATCAGCAAGACACAAGCACCCCAAAGTTTAGGGCTGCTCTGTTGACCAGGACCTCCACTTCATTCCACCTTAAATATCCCAGGAAAGAGAAAAATGGAGAAAGAAGTTGTGGTCCTTATGTACATTGGAATATCACTCAGCCAGGAAATCAATGTCGTAAGGTTAGTAGCAGCATGATGAGTGGATTTAGGTACGACGATTCTAAGTGAAATAAGTCACACAGAAAAGGACACTTCTCATAAGGTATCACTGATAGAGGGAATGTAAAAACCGTTACACTTGAACTGAATTACAAAACAGAACAGAGTCACACATGCAGAAAACACACTATGGCTGCTTAACGGGAAAGGTGAGGTGGGGTGATACATAAAACAAGGGTATCAAATTAGCTCAGATACCGTTCCATAAACCCAATATGTAATAGACAAGACCTACTCCTTGCTCAGAGAACTGGACTCAACACGCCCTATTCACCGCACAAGAATATATCTGACTAATAATAATCGTAAAACCTATGTATTGATATCTCTCTGTTAGTGTGTCAAGTGGGTGTAAAGCGGCATAAACACAGCAGTGAAAAGCAGCTAAACCCCATTATAAAAATAAATTACTTTGAAACACCCATGAAACAAAGACAGTGAAAGAGAGAGAAATTCTTACACAATGCGTTCAGGGGCTGTGATGCAACCTGGATTGACCATATCTAGACGCACAGCTGGATGAGACATAAGGGTGGACACTCTTGGGGCTGAGAGGTTTGGTGAGGTTGGGTGAGCAAACGCAGACCCTTTAAAGGAATACTGCGTGGTACCCATCGCATGGGTCCCAAATCTCCAGGTTCAAGGGCATCTTCCTACATCAAAAACATGCATGAGAAACCCAGAAGATGGTACACCGTGTGATGGGGAAAGGTTTCTAAAACGCACCTCATTTCTCATCTCCTTGTGCCCGGGTTCGCCATTCCAGCCGCTTTACTAGCAAGCTCCCTACTTGGAGCATCAGCACCTTTAACCTCCTGTTCCATACAGGTTGCAATTTGTCCTGAGGATAAACGGGAAGACGTGGAACCAACGAGAGACTAGCTCTTGGTGTTGGGACAGGCACAGGTCACTCTATTTTCCCATCAGAAAGAAGAATTAACCACAGGCTCAGCCTGCCCCCCGGAACCAGAACAGGGCCTGAAGCCATTCTGCGATTTTGCGGCCAGCTCCCATAAAAACGAGTTGTAAAATGGAGGTTCAGGGCACTGCAATTCACAAACCTGCAGAGTTATAAATGATAACTCTCGTCCACAAATATATTGAGGGAAGGCAAAGAAGAGGATTTGAAATCAAGGCAGAATTGCAGGAAACAGATTTCAGGAGGTAGATACGAATCGCCTTTAAAGCACATGAAAAGCGGCAAAACGTTGACAATGATGCCCTTGGCCAAAAAGGGCGTATGCGTTTTTTCCTGAATATATTCAGGAAAAAACGCATACGCCCTTTTTGGCCAACCAAGCCACCTGGAAAGGCAAATCAGCGCTACAAAGAAGTCTCGCTTCCCATCGGTCAAAAGGGCCATGCTGAAAAAAGTGTCAAAACCAGAAATGCAGGACAGGCCATGGAGAAATGGGAGCCTTGCTACACTGATGGGCGGGATGTAAATTGCCAAGAGCCACTCTGGAGAAGTGTCCGGTGAGTCCTGAAACATCTGAAAAACACAGCTTAGAGAGCATAGGGCACTTCCACTCATGGGGGTATAAATTGGGAAAATTAAAAATCAGCAAGACACAAGCACCCCAAAGTTTAGGGCTGCTCTGTTGACCAGGACCTCCACTTCATTCCACCTTAAATATCCCAGGAAAGAGAAAAATGGAGAAAGAAGTTGTGGTCCTTATGTACATTGGAATATCACTCAGCCAGGAAATCAATGTCGTAAGGTTAGTAGCAGCATGATGAGTGGATTTAGGTACGACGATTCTAAGTGAAATAAGTCACACAGAAAAGGACACTTCTCATAAGGTATCACTGATAGAGGGAATGTAAAAACCGTTACACTTGAACTGAATTACAAAACAGAACAGAGTCACACATGCAGAAAACACACTATGGCTGCTTAACGGGAAAGGTGAGGTGGGGTGATACATAAAACAAGGGTATCAAATTAGCTCAGATACCGTTCCATAAACCCAATATGTAATAGACAAGACCTACTCCTTGCTCAGAGAACTGGACTCAACACGCCCTATTCACCGCACAAGAATATATCTGACTAATAATAATCGTAAAACCTATGTATTGATATCTCTCTGTTAGTGTGTCAAGTGGGTGTAAAGCGGCATAAACACAGCAGTGAAAAGCAGCTAAACCCCATTATAAAAATAAATTACTTTGAAACACCCATGAAACAAAGACAGTGAAAGAGAGAGAAATTCTTACACAATGCGTTCAGGGGCTGTGATGCAACCTGGATTGACCATATCTAGACGCACAGCTGGATGAGACATAAGGGTGGACACTCTTGGGGCTGAGAGGTTTGGTGAGGTTGGGTGAGCAAACGCAGACCCTTTAAAGGAATACTGCGTGGTACCCATCGCATGGGTCCCAAATCTCCAGGTTCAAGGGCATCTTCCTACATCAAAAACATGCATGAGAAACCCAGAAGATGGTACACCGTGTGATGGGGAAAGGTTTCTAAAACGCACCTCATTTCTCATCTCCTTGTGCCCGGGTTCGCCATTCCAGCCGCTTTACTAGCAAGCTCCCTACTTGGAGCATCAGCACCTTTAACCTCCTGTTCCATACAGGTTGCAATTTGTCCTGAGGATAAACGGGAAGACGTGGAACCAACGAGAGACTAGCTCTTGGTGTTGGGACAGGCACAGGTCACTCTATTTTCCCATCAGAAAGAAGAATTAACCACAGGCTCAGCCTGCCCCCCGGAACCAGAACAGGGCCTGAAGCCATTCTGCGATTTTGCGGCCAGCTCCCATAAAAACGAGTTGTAAAATGGAGGTTCAGGGCACTGCAATTCACAAACCTGCAGAGTTATAAATGATAACTCTCGTCCACAAATATATTGAGGGAAGGCAAAGAAGAGGATTTGAAATCAAGGCAGAATTGCAGGAAACAGATTTCAGGAGGTAGATACGAATCGCCTTTAAAGCACATGAAAAGCGGCAAAACGTTGACAATGATGCCCTTGGCCAAAAAGGGCGTACGCGTTTTTTCCTGAATATATTCAGGAAAAAACGCGTACGCCCTTTTTGGCCAACCAAGCCACCTGGAAAGGCAAATCAGCGCTACAAAGAAGTCTCGCTTCCCATCGGTCAAAAGGGCCATGCTGAAAAAAGTGTCAAAACCAGAAATGCAGGACAGGCCATGGAGAAATGGGAGCCTTGCTACACTGATGGGCGGGATGTAAATTGCCAAGAGCCACTCTGGAGAAGTGTCCGGTGAGTCCTGAAACATCTGAAAAACACAGCTTAGAGAGCATAGGGCACTTCCACTCATGGGGGTATAAATTGGGAAAATTAAAAATCAGCAAGACACAAGCACCCCAAAGTTTAGGGCTGCTCTGTTGACCAGGACCTCCACTTCATTCCACCTTAAATATCCCAGGAAAGAGAAAAATGGAGAAAGAAGTTGTGGTCCTTATGTACATTGGAATATCACTCAGCCAGGAAATCAATGTCGTAAGGTTAGTAGCAGCATGATGAGTGGATTTAGGTACGACGATTCTAAGTGAAATAAGTCACACAGAAAAGGACACTTCTCATAAGGTATCACTGATAGAGGGAATGTAAAAACCGTTACACTTGAACTGAATTACAAAACAGAACAGAGTCACACATGCAGAAAACACACTATGGCTGCTTAACGGGAAAGGTGAGGTGGGGTGATACATAAAACAAGGGTATCAAATTAGCTCAGATACCGTTCCATAAACCCAATATGTAATAGACAAGACCTACTCCTTGCTCAGAGAACTGGACTCAACACGCCCTATTCACCGCACAAGAATATATCTGACTAATAATAATCGTAAAACCTATGTATTGATATCTCTCTGTTAGTGTGTCAAGTGGGTGTAAAGCGGCATAAACACAGCAGTGAAAAGCAGCTAAACCCCATTATAAAAATAAATTACTTTGAAACACCCATGAAACAAAGACAGTGAAAGAGAGAGAAATTCTTACACAATGCGTTCAGGGGCTGTGATGCAACCTGGATTGACCATATCTAGACGCACAGCTGGATGAGACATAAGGGTGGACACTCTTGGGGCTGAGAGGTTTGGTGAGGTTGGGTGAGCAAACGCAGACCCTTTAAAGGAATACTGCGTGGTACCCATCGCATGGGTCCCAAATCTCCAGGTTCAAGGGCATCTTCCTACATCAAAAACATGCATGAGAAACCCAGAAGATGGTACACCGTGTGATGGGGAAAGGTTTCTAAAACGCACCTCATTTCTCAACTCCTTGTGCCCGGGTTCGCCATTACAGCCGCTTTACTAGCAAGCTCCCTACTTGGAACATCAGCACCTTTAACCTCCTGTTCCATGCAGGTTGCAATTTGTCCTGAGGATAAACGGGAAGACGTGGAACCAACGAGAGACTAGCTCTTGGTGTTGGGACAGGCACAGGTCACTCTATTTTCCCATCAGAAAGAAGAATTAACCACAGGCTCAGCCTGCCCCCCGGAACCAGAACAGGGCCTGAAGCCATTCTGCGATTTTGCGGCCAGCTCCCATAAAAACGAGTTGTAAAATGGAGGTTCAGGGCACTGCAATTCACAAACCTGCAGAGTTATAAATGATAACTCCCGTCCACAAATATATTGAGGGAAGGCAAAGAAGAGGATTTGAAATCAAGGCAGAATTGCAGGAAACAGATTTCAGGAGGTAGATACGAATCGCCTTTAAAGCACATGAAAAGCGGCAAAACGTTGACAATGATGCCCTTGGCCAAAAAGGGCGTATGCGTTTTTTCCTGAATATATTCAGGAAAAAACGCATACGCCCTTTTTGGCCAACCAAGCCACCTGGAAAGGCAAATCAGCGCTACAAAGAAGTCTCGCTTCCCATCGGTCAAAAGGGCCATGCTGAAAAAAGTGTCAAAACCAGAAATGCAGGACAGGCCATGGAGAAATGGGAGCCTTGCTACACTGATGGGCGGGATGTAAATTGCCAAGAGCCACTCTGGAGAAGTGTCCGGTGAGTCCTGAAACATCTGAAAAACACAGCTTAGAGAGCATAGGGCACTTCCACTCATGGGGGTATAAATTGGGAAAATTAAAAATCAGCAAGACACAAGCACCCCAAAGTTTAGGGCTGCTCTGTTGACCAGGACCTCCACTTCATTCCACCTTAAATATCCCAGGAAAGAGAAAAATGGAGAAAGAAGTTGTGGTCCTTATGTACATTGGAATATCACTCAGCCAGGAAATCAATGTCGTAAGGTTAGTAGCAGCATGATGAGTGGATTTAGGTACGACGATTCTAAGTGAAATAAGTCACACAGAAAAGGACACTTCTCATAAGGTATCACTGATAGAGGGAATGTAAAAACCGTTACACTTGAACTGAATTACAAAACAGAACAGAGTCACACATGCAGAAAACACACTATGGCTGCTTAACGGGAAAGGTGAGGTGGGGTGATACATAAAACAAGGGTATCAAATTAGCTCAGATACCGTTCCATAAACCCAATATGTAATAGACAAGACCTACTCCTTGCTCAGAGAACTGGACTCAACACGCCCTATTCACCGCACAAGAATATATCTGACTAATAATAATCGTAAAACCTATGTATTGATATCTCTCTGTTAGTGTGTCAAGTGGGTGTAAAGCGGCATAAACACAGCAGTGAAAAGCAGCTAAACCCCATTATAAAAATAAATTACTTTGAAACACCCATGAAACAAAGACAGTGAAAGAGAGAGAAATTCTTACACAATGCGTTCAGGGACTGTGATGCAACCTGGATTGACCATATCTAGACGCACAGCTGGATGAGACATAAGGGTGGACACTCTTGGGGCTGAGAGGTTTGGTGAGGTTGGGTGAGCAAACGCAGACCCTTTAAAGGAATACTGCGTGGTACCCATCGCATGGGTCCCAAATCTCCAGGTTCAAGGGCATCTTCCTACATCAAAAACATGCATGAGAAACCCAGAAGATGGTACACCATGTGATGGGGAAAGGTTTCTAAAACGCACCTCATTTCTCAACTCCTTGTGCCCGGGTTCGCCATTACAGCCGCTTTACTAGCAAGCTCCCTACTTGGAGCATCAGCACCTTTAACCTCCTGTTCCATGCAGGTTGCAATTTGTCCTGAGGATAAACGGGAAGACGTGGAACCAACGAGAGACTAGCTCTTGGTGTTGGGACAGGCACAGGTCACTCTATTTTCCCATCAGAAAGAAGAATTAACCACAGGCTCAGCCTGCCCCCCGGAACCAGAACAGGGCCTGAAGCCATTCTGCGATTTTGCGGCCAGCTCCCATAAAAACGAGTTGTAAAATGGAGGTTCAGGGCACTGCAATTCACAAACCTGCAGAGTTATAAATGATAACTCCCGTCCACAAATATATTGAGGGAAGGCAAAGAAGAGGATTTGAAATCAAGGCAGAATTGCAGGAAACAGATTTCAGGAGGTAGATACGAATCGCCTTTAAAGCACATGAAAAGCGGCAAAACGTTGACAATGATGCCCTTGGCCAAAAAGGGCGTATGCGTTTTTTCCTGAATATATTCAGGAAAAAACGCATACGCCCTTTTTGGCCAACCAAGCCACCTGGAAAGGCAAATCAGCGCTACAAAGAAGTCTCGCTTCCCATCGGTCAAAAGGGCCATGCTGAAAAAAGTGTCAAAACCAGAAATGCAGGACAGGCCATGGAGAAATGGGAGCCTTGCTACACTGATGGGCGGGATGTAAATTGCCAAGAGCCACTCTGGAGAAGTGTCCGGTGAGTCCTGAAACATCTGAAAAACACAGCTTAGAGAGCATAGGGCACTTCCACTCATGGGGGTATAAATTGGGAAAATTAAAAATCAGCAAGACACAAGCACCCCAAAGTTTAGGGCTGCTCTGTTGACCAGGACCTCCACTTCATTCCACCTTAAATATCCCAGGAAAGAGAAAAATGGATAAAGAAGTTGTGGTCCTTATGTACAATGGAATATCACTCAGCCATGAAATCAATGTCGTAAGGTTAGTAGCAGCATGATGAGTGGATTTAGGTACGACGATTCTAAGTGAAATAAGTCACACAGAAAAGGACACTTCTCATAAGGTATCACTGATAGAGGGAATGTATAAACCGTTACACTTGAACTGAATTACAAAACAGAACAGAGTCACACATGCAGAAAACACACTATGGCTGCTTAACGGGAAAGGTGAGGTGGGGTGATACATAAAACAAGGGTATCAAATTAGCTCAGATACCGTTCCATAAACCCAATATGTAATAGACAAGACCTACTCCTTGCTCAGAGAACTGGACTCAGCACGCCCTATTCACTGCACAAGAATATATCTGACTAATAATAATCGTAAAACCTATGTATTGATATCTCTCTGTTAGTGTGTCAAGTGGGTGTAAAGCGGCATAAACACAGCAGTGAAAAGCAGCTAAACCCCATTATAAAAATAAATTACTTTGAAACACCCATGAAACAAAGACAGTGAAAGAGAGAGAAATTCTTACACAATGTGTTCAGGGGCTGTGATGCAACCTGGATTGACCATATCTAGACGCACAGCTGGATGAGACATAAGGGTGGACACTCTTGGGGCTGAGAGGTTTGGTGAGGTTGGGTGAGCAAACGCAGACCCTTTAAAGTAATACTGCGTGGTACCCATCGCATGGGTCCCAAATCTCCAGGTTCAAGGGCATCTTCCTACATCAAAAACATACATGAGAAACCCAGAAGATGGTACACCGTGTGATGGGGAAAGGTTTCTAAAACGCACCTCATTTCTCATCTCCTTGTGCCCGGGTTCGCCATTCCAGCCGCTTTACTAGCAAGCTCCCTACTTGGAGCATCAGCACCTTTAACCTCCTGTTCCATACAGGTTGCAATTTGTCCTGAGGATAAACGGGAAGACGTGGAACCAACGAGAGACTAGCTCTTGGTGTTGGGACAGGCACAGGTCACTCTATTTTCCCATCAGAAAGAAGAATTAACCACAGGCTCAGCCTGCCCCCCGGAACCAGAACAGGGCCTGAAGCCATTCTGCGATTTTGCGGCCAGCTCCCATAAAAACGAGTTGTAAAATGGAGGTTCAGGGCACTGCAATTCACAAACCTGCAGAGTTATTAATGATAACTCTCGTCCACAAATATATTGAGGGAAGGCAAAGAAGAGGATTTGAAATCAAGGCAGAATTGCAGGAAACAGATTTCAGGAGGTAGATTCGAATCGCCTTTAAAGCACATGAAAAGCGGCAAAACGTTGACAATGATGACCTTGGCCAAAAAGGGCGTATGCGTTTTTTCCTGAATATATTCAGGAAAAAACGCTTACGCCCTTTTTGGCCAACCAAGCAACCTGGAAAGGCAAATCAGCGCTACAAAGAAGTCTCGCTTCCCATCGGTCAAAAGGGCCATGCTGAAAAAAGTGTCAAAACCAGAAATGCAGGACAGGCCATGGAGAAATGGGAGCCTTGCTACACTGATGGGCGGGATGTAAATTGCCAAGAGCCACTCTGGAGAAGTGTCCGGTGAGTCCTGAAACATCTGAAAAACACAGCTTAGAGAGCATAGGGCACTTCCACTCATGGGGGTATAAATTGGGAAAATTAAAAATCAGCAAGACACAAGCACCCCAAAGTTTAGGGCTGCTCTGTTGACCAGGACCTCCACTTCATTCCACCTTAAATATCCCAGGAAAGAGAAAAATGGAGAAAGAAGTTGTGGTCCTTATGTACATTGGAATATCACTCAGCCAGGAAATCAATGTCGTAAGGTTAGTAGCAGCATGATGAGTGGATTTAGGTACGACGATTCTAAGTGAAATAAGTCACACAGAAAAGGACACTTCTCATAAGGTATCACTGATAGAGGGAATGTAAAAACCGTTACACTTGAACTGAATTACAAAACAGAACAGAGTCACACATGCAGAAAACACACTATGGCTGCTTAACGGGAAAGGTGAGGTGGGGTGATACATAAAACAAGGGTATCAAATTAGCTCAGATACCGTTCCATAAACCCAATATGTAATAGACAAGACCTACTCCTTGCTCAGAGAACTGGACTCAACACGCCCTATTCACCGCACAAGAATATATCTGACTAATAATAATCGTAAAACCTATGTATTGATATCTCTCTGTTAGTGTGTCAAGTGGGTGTAAAGCGGCATAAACACAGCAGTGAAAAGCAGCTAAACCCCATTATAAAAATAAATTACTTTGAAACACCCATGAAACAAAGACAGTGAAAGAGAGAGAAATTCTTACACAATGCGTTCAGGGGCTGTGATGCAACCTGGATTGACCATATCTAGACGCACAGCTGGATGAGACATAAGGGTGGACACTCTTGGGGCTGAGAGGTTTGGTGAGGTTGGGTGAGCAAACGCAGACCCTTTAAAGGAATACTGCGTGGTACCCATCGCATGGGTCCCAAATCTCCAGGTTCAAGGGCATCTTCCTACATCAAAAACATGCATGAGAAACCCAGAAGATGGTACACCGTGTGATGGGGAAAGGTTTCTAAAACGCACCTCATTTCTCATCTCCTTGTGCCCGGGTTCGCCATTCCAGCCGCTTTACTAGCAAGCTCCCTACTTGGAGCATCAGCACCTTTAACCTCCTGTTCCATACAGGTTGCAATTTGTCCTGAGGATAAACGGGAAGACGTGGAACCAACGAGAGACTAGCTCTTGGTGTTGGGACAGGCACAGGTCACTCTATTTTCCCATCAGAAAGAAGAATTAACCACAGGCTCAGCCTGCCCCCCGGAACCAGAACAGGGCCTGAAGCCATTCTGCGATTTTGCGGCCAGCTCCCATAAAAACGAGTTGTAAAATGGAGGTTCAGGGCACTGCAATTCACAAACCTGCAGAGTTATAAATGATAACTCTCGTCCACAAATATATTGAGGGAAGGCAAAGAAGAGGATTTGAAATCAAGGCAGAATTGCAGGAAACAGATTTCAGGAGGTAGATACGAATCGCCTTTAAAGCACATGAAAAGCGGCAAAACGTTGACAATGATGCCCTTGGCCAAAAAGGGCGTACGCGTTTTTTCCTGAATATATTCAGGAAAAAACGCGTACGCCCTTTTTGGCCAACCAAGCCACCTGGAAAGGCAAATCAGCGCTACAAAGAAGTCTCGCTTCCCATCGGTCAAAAGGGCCATGCTGAAAAAAGTGTCAAAACCAGAAATGCAGGACAGGCCATGGAGAAATGGGAGCCTTGCTACACTGATGGGCGGGATGTAAATTGCCAAGAGCCACTCTGGAGAAGTGTCCGGTGAGTCCTGAAACATCTGAAAAACACAGCTTAGAGAGCATAGGGCACTTCCACTCATGGGGGTATAAATTGGGAAAATTAAAAATCAGCAAGACACAAGCACCCCAAAGTTTAGGGCTGCTCTGTTGACCAGGACCTCCACTTCATTCCACCTTAAATATCCCAGGAAAGAGAAAAATGGAGAAAGAAGTTGTGGTCCTTATGTACATTGGAATATCACTCAGCCAGGAAATCAATGTCGTAAGGTTAGTAGCAGCATGATGAGTGGATTTAGGTACGACGATTCTAAGTGAAATAAGTCACACAGAAAAGGACACTTCTCATAAGGTATCACTGATAGAGGGAATGTAAAAACCGTTACACTTGAACTGAATTACAAAACAGAACAGAGTCACACATGCAGAAAACACACTATGGCTGCTTAACGGGAAAGGTGAGGTGGGGTGATACATAAAACAAGGGTATCAAATTAGCTCAGATACCGTTCCATAAACCCAATATGTAATAGACAAGACCTACTCCTTGCTCAGAGAACTGGACTCAACACGCCCTATTCACCGCACAAGAATATATCTGACTAATAATAATCGTAAAACCTATGTATTGATATCTCTCTGTTAGTGTGTCAAGTGGGTGTAAAGCGGCATAAACACAGCAGTGAAAAGCAGCTAAACCCCATTATAAAAATAAATTACTTTGAAACACCCATGAAACAAAGACAGTGAAAGAGAGAGAAATTCTTACACAATGCGTTCAGGGGCTGTGATGCAACCTGGATTGACCATATCTAGACGCACAGCTGGATGAGACATAAGGGTGGACACTCTTGGGGCTGAGAGGTTTGGTGAGGTTGGGTGAGCAAACGCAGACCCTTTAAAGGAATACTGCGTGGTACCCATCGCATGGGTCCCAAATCTCCAGGTTCAAGGGCATCTTCCTACATCAAAAACATGCATGAGAAACCCAGAAGATGGTACACCGTGTGATGGGGAAAGGTTTCTAAAACGCACCTCATTTCTCAACTCCTTGTGCCCGGGTTCGCCATTACAGCCGCTTTACTAGCAAGCTCCCTACTTGGAACATCAGCACCTTTAACCTCCTGTTCCATGCAGGTTGCAATTTGTCCTGAGGATAAACGGGAAGACGTGGAACCAACGAGAGACTAGCTCTTGGTGTTGGGACAGGCACAGGTCACTCTATTTTCCCATCAGAAAGAAGAATTAACCACAGGCTCAGCCTGCCCCCCGGAACCAGAACAGGGCCTGAAGCCATTCTGCGATTTTGCGGCCAGCTCCCATAAAAACGAGTTGTAAAATGGAGGTTCAGGGCACTGCAATTCACAAACCTGCAGAGTTATAAATGATAACTCCCGTCCACAAATATATTGAGGGAAGGCAAAGAAGAGGATTTGAAATCAAGGCAGAATTGCAGGAAACAGATTTCAGGAGGTAGATACGAATCGCCTTTAAAGCACATGAAAAGCGGCAAAACGTTGACAATGATGCCCTTGGCCAAAAAGGGCGTATGCGTTTTTTCCTGAATATATTCAGGAAAAAACGCATACGCCCTTTTTGGCCAACCAAGCCACCTGGAAAGGCAAATCAGCGCTACAAAGAAGTCTCGCTTCCCATCGGTCAAAAGGGCCATGCTGAAAAAAGTGTCAAAACCAGAAATGCAGGACAGGCCATGGAGAAATGGGAGCCTTGCTACACTGATGGGCGGGATGTAAATTGCCAAGAGCCACTCTGGAGAAGTGTCCGGTGAGTCCTGAAACATCTGAAAAACACAGCTTAGAGAGCATAGGGCACTTCCACTCATGGGGGTATAAATTGGGAAAATTAAAAATCAGCAAGACACAAGCACCCCAAAGTTTAGGGCTGCTCTGTTGACCAGGACCTCCACTTCATTCCACCTTAAATATCCCAGGAAAGAGAAAAATGGAGAAAGAAGTTGTGGTCCTTATGTACATTGGAATATCACTCAGCCAGGAAATCAATGTCGTAAGGTTAGTAGCAGCATGATGAGTGGATTTAGGTACGACGATTCTAAGTGAAATAAGTCACACAGAAAAGGACACTTCTCATAAGGTATCACTGATAGAGGGAATGTAAAAACCGTTACACTTGAACTGAATTACAAAACAGAACAGAGTCACACATGCAGAAAACACACTATGGCTGCTTAACGGGAAAGGTGAGGTGGGGTGATACATAAAACAAGGGTATCAAATTAGCTCAGATACCGTTCCATAAACCCAATATGTAATAGACAAGACCTACTCCTTGCTCAGAGAACTGGACTCAACACGCCCTATTCACCGCACAAGAATATATCTGACTAATAATAATCGTAAAACCTATGTATTGATATCTCTCTGTTAGTGTGTCAAGTGGGTGTAAAGCGGCATAAACACAGCAGTGAAAAGCAGCTAAACCCCATTATAAAAATAAATTACTTTGAAACACCCATGAAACAAAGACAGTGAAAGAGAGAGAAATTCTTACACAATGCGTTCAGGGACTGTGATGCAACCTGGATTGACCATATCTAGACGCACAGCTGGATGAGACATAAGGGTGGACACTCTTGGGGCTGAGAGGTTTGGTGAGGTTGGGTGAGCAAACGCAGACCCTTTAAAGGAATACTGCGTGGTACCCATCGCATGGGTCCCAAATCTCCAGGTTCAAGGGCATCTTCCTACATCAAAAACATGCATGAGAAACCCAGAAGATGGTACACCATGTGATGGGGAAAGGTTTCTAAAACGCACCTCATTTCTCAACTCCTTGTGCCCGGGTTCGCCATTACAGCCGCTTTACTAGCAAGCTCCCTACTTGGAGCATCAGCACCTTTAACCTCCTGTTCCATGCAGGTTGCAATTTGTCCTGAGGATAAACGGGAAGACGTGGAACCAACGAGAGACTAGCTCTTGGTGTTGGGACAGGCACAGGTCACTCTATTTTCCCATCAGAAAGAAGAATTAACCACAGGCTCAGCCTGCCCCCCGGAACCAGAACAGGGCCTGAAGCCATTCTGCGATTTTGCGGCCAGCTCCCATAAAAACGAGTTGTAAAATGGAGGTTCAGGGCACTGCAATTCACAAACCTGCAGAGTTATAAATGATAACTCCCGTCCACAAATATATTGAGGGAAGGCAAAGAAGAGGATTTGAAATCAAGGCAGAATTGCAGGAAACAGATTTCAGGAGGTAGATACGAATCGCCTTTAAAGCACATGAAAAGCGGCAAAACGTTGACAATGATGCCCTTGGCCAAAAAGGGCGTATGCGTTTTTTCCTGAATATATTCAGGAAAAAACGCATACGCCCTTTTTGGCCAACCAAGCCACCTGGAAAGGCAAATCAGCGCTACAAAGAAGTCTCGCTTCCCATCGGTCAAAAGGGCCATGCTGAAAAAAGTGTCAAAACCAGAAATGCAGGACAGGCCATGGAGAAATGGGAGCCTTGCTACACTGATGGGCGGGATGTAAATTGCCAAGAGCCACTCTGGAGAAGTGTCCGGTGAGTCCTGAAACATCTGAAAAACACAGCTTAGAGAGCATAGGGCACTTCCACTCATGGGGGTATAAATTGGGAAAATTAAAAATCAGCAAGACACAAGCACCCCAAAGTTTAGGGCTGCTCTGTTGACCAGGACCTCCACTTCATTCCACCTTAAATATCCCAGGAAAGAGAAAAATGGATAAAGAAGTTGTGGTCCTTATGTACAATGGAATATCACTCAGCCATGAAATCAATGTCGTAAGGTTAGTAGCAGCATGATGAGTGGATTTAGGTACGACGATTCTAAGTGAAATAAGTCACACAGAAAAGGACACTTCTCATAAGGTATCACTGATAGAGGGAATGTATAAACCGTTACACTTGAACTGAATTACAAAACAGAACAGAGTCACACATGCAGAAAACACACTATGGCTGCTTAACGGGAAAGGTGAGGTGGGGTGATACATAAAACAAGGGTATCAAATTAGCTCAGATACCGTTCCATAAACCCAATATGTAATAGACAAGACCTACTCCTTGCTCAGAGAACTGGACTCAGCACGCCCTATTCACTGCACAAGAATATATCTGACTAATAATAATCGTAAAACCTATGTATTGATATCTCTCTGTTAGTGTGTCAAGTGGGTGTAAAGCGGCATAAACACAGCAGTGAAAAGCAGCTAAACCCCATTATAAAAATAAATTACTTTGAAACACCCATGAAACAAAGACAGTGAAAGAGAGAGAAATTCTTACACAATGTGTTCAGGGGCTGTGATGCAACCTGGATTGACCATATCTAGACGCACAGCTGGATGAGACATAAGGGTGGACACTCTTGGGGCTGAGAGGTTTGGTGAGGTTGGGTGAGCAAACGCAGACCCTTTAAAGTAATACTGCGTGGTACCCATCGCATGGGTCCCAAATCTCCAGGTTCAAGGGCATCTTCCTACATCAAAAACATACATGAGAAACCCAGAAGATGGTACACCGTGTGATGGGGAAAGGTTTCTAAAACGCACCTCATTTCTCATCTCCTTGTGCCCGGGTTCGCCATTCCAGCCGCTTTACTAGCAAGCTCCCTACTTGGAGCATCAGCACCTTTAACCTCCTGTTCCATACAGGTTGCAATTTGTCCTGAGGATAAACGGGAAGACGTGGAACCAACGAGAGACTAGCTCTTGGTGTTGGGACAGGCACAGGTCACTCTATTTTCCCATCAGAAAGAAGAATTAACCACAGGCTCAGCCTGCCCCCCGGAACCAGAACAGGGCCTGAAGCCATTCTGCGATTTTGCGGCCAGCTCCCATAAAAACGAGTTGTAAAATGGAGGTTCAGGGCACTGCAATTCACAAACCTGCAGAGTTATTAATGATAACTCTCGTCCACAAATATATTGAGGGAAGGCAAAGAAGAGGATTTGAAATCAAGGCAGAATTGCAGGAAACAGATTTCAGGAGGTAGATTCGAATCGCCTTTAAAGCACATGAAAAGCGGCAAAACGTTGACAATGATGACCTTGGCCAAAAAGGGCGTATGCGTTTTTTCCTGAATATATTCAGGAAAAAACGCTTACGCCCTTTTTGGCCAACCAAGCAACCTGGAAAGGCAAATCAGCGCTACAAAGAAGTCTCGCTTCCCATCGGTCAAAAGGGCCATGCTGAAAAAAGTGTCAAAACCAGAAATGCAGGACAGGCCATGGAGAAATGGGAGCCTTGCTACACTGATGGGCGGGATGTAAATTGCCAAGAGCCACTCTGGAGAAGTGTCCGGTGAGTCCTGAAACATCTGAAAAACACAGCTTAGAGAGCATAGGGCACTTCCACTCATGGGGGTATAAATTGGGAAAATTAAAAATCAGCAAGACACAAGCACCCCAAAGTTTAGGGCTGCTCTGTTGACCAGGACCTCCACTTCATTCCACCTTAAATATCCCAGGAAAGAGAAAAATGGAGAAAGAAGTTGTGGTCCTTATGTACATTGGAATATCACTCAGCCAGGAAATCAATGTCGTAAGTTTAGTAGCAGCATGATGAGTGGATTTAGGTACGACGATTCTAAGTGAAATAAGTCACACAGAAAAGGACACTTCTCATAAGGTATCACTGATAGAGGGAATGTAAAAACCGTTACACTTGAACTGAATTACAAAACAGAACAGAGTCACACATGCAGAAAACACACTATGGCTGCTTAACGGGAAAGGTGAGGTGGGGTGATACATAAAACAAGGGTATCAAATTAGCTCAGATACCGTTCCATAAACCCAATATGTAATAGACAAGACCTACTCCTTGCTCAGAGAACTGGACTCAACACGCCCTATTCACCGCACAAGAATATATCTGACTAATAATAATCGTAAAACCTATGTATTGATATCTCTCTGTTAGTGTGTCAAGTGGGTGTAAAGCGGCATAAACACAGCAGTGAAAAGCAGCTAAACCCCATTATAAAAATAAATTACTTTGAAACCACCATGAAACAAAGACAGTGAAAGAGAGAGAAATTCTTACACAATGCGTTCAGGGGCTGTGATGCAACCTGGATTGACCATATCTAGACGCACAGCTGGATGAGACATAAGGGTGGACACTCTTGGGGCTGAGAGGTTTGGTGAGGTTGGGTGAGCAAACGCAGACCCTTTAAAGTAATACTGCGTGGTACCCATCGCATGGGTCCCAAATCTCCAGGTTCAAGGGCATCTTCCTACATCAAAAACATACATGAGAAACCCAGAAGATGGTACACCGTGTGATGGGGAAAGGTTTCTAAAACGCACCTCATTTCTCATCTCCTTGTGCCCGGGTTCGCCATTCCAGCCGCTTTACTAGCAAGCTCCCTACTTGGAGCATCAGCACCTTTAACCTCCTGTTCCATACAGGTTGCAATTTGTCCTGAGGATAAACGGGAAGACGTGGAACCAACGAGAGACTAGCTCTTGGTGTTGGGACAGGCACAGGTCACTCTATTTTCCCATCAGAAAGAAGAATTAACCACAGGCTCAGCCTGCCCCCCGGAACCAGAACAGGGCCTGAAGCCATTCTGCGATTTTGCGGCCAGCTCCCATAAAAACGAGTTGTAAAATGGAGGTTCAGGGCACTGCAATTCACAAACCTGCAGAGTTATTAATGATAACTCTCGTCCACAAATATATTGAGGGAAGGCAAAGAAGAGGATTTGAAATCAAGGCAGAATTGCAGGAAACAGATTTCAGGAGGTAGATTCGAATCGCCTTTAAAGCACATGAAAAGCGGCAAAACGTTGACAATGATGACCTTGGCCAAAAAGGGCGTATGCGTTTTTTCCTGAATATATTCAGGAAAAAACGCTTACGCCCTTTTTGGCCAACCAAGCCACCTGGAAAGGCAAATCAGCGCTACAAAGAAGTCTCGCTTCCCATCGGTCAAAAGGGCCATGCTGAAAAAAGTGTCAAAACCAGAAATGCAGGACAGGCCATGGAGAAATGGGAGCCTTGCTACACTGATGGGCGGGATGTAAATTGCCAAGAGCCACTCTGGAGAAGTGTCCGGTGAGTCCTGAAACATCTGAAAAACACAGCTTAGAGAGCATAGGGCACTTCCACTCATGGGGGTATAAATTGGGAAAATTAAAAATCAGCAAGACACAAGCACCCCAAAGTTTAGGGCTGCTCTGTTGACCAGGACCTCCACTTCATTCCACCTTAAATATCCCAGGAAAGAGAAAAATGGATAAAGAAGTTGTGGTCGTTATGTACAATGGAATATCACTCAGCCAGGAAATCAATGTCGTAAGGTTAGTAGCAGCATGATGAGTGGATTTAGGTACGACGATTCTAAGTGAAATAAGTCACACAGAAAAGGACACTTCTCATAAGGTATCACTGATAGAGGGAATGTAAAAACCGTTACACTTGAACTGAATTACAAAACAGAACAGAGTCACACATGCAGAAAACACACTATGGCTGCTTAACGGGAAAGGTGAGGTGGGGTGATACATAAAACGAGGGTATCAAATTAGCTCAGATACCGTTCCATAAACCCAATATGTAATAGACAAGACCTACTCCTTGCTCAGAGAACTGGACTCAACACGCCCTATTCACCGCACAAGAATATATCTGACTAATAATAATCGTAAAACCTATGTATTGATATCTCTCTGTTAGTGTGTCAAGTGGGTGTAAAGCGGCATAAACACAGCAGTGAAAAGCAGCTAAACCCCATTATAAAAATAAATTACTTTGAAACACCCATGAAACAAAGACAGTGAAAGAGAGAGAAATTCTTACACAATGCGTTCAGGGGCTGTGATGCAACCTGGATTGACCATATCTAGACGCACAGCTGGATGAGACATAAGGGTGGACACTCTTGGGGCTGAGAGGTTTGGTGAGGTTGGGTGAGCAAACGCAGACCCTTTAAAGGAATACTGCGTGGTACCCATCGCATGGGTCCCAAATCTCCAGGTTCAAGGGCATCTTCCTACATCAAAAACATGCATGAGAAACCCAGAAGATGGTACACCGTGTGATGGGGAAAGGTTTCTAAAACGCACCTCATTTCTCATCTCCTTGTGCCCGGGTTCGCCATTCCAGCCGCTTTACTAGCAAGCTCCCTACTTGGAGCATCAGCACCTTTAACCTCCTGTTCCATACAGGTTGCAATTTGTCCTGAGGATAAACGGGAAGACGTGGAACCAACGAGAGACTAGCTCTTGGTGTTGGGACAGGCACAGGTCACTCTATTTTCCCATCAGAAAGAAGAATTAACCACAGGCTCAGCCTGCCCCCCGGAACCAGAACAGGGCCTGAAGCCATTCTGCGAATTTGCGGCCAGCTCCCATAAAAACGAGTTGTAAAATGGAGGTTCAGGGCACTGCAATTCACAAACCTGCAGAGTTATAAATGATAACTCTCGTCCACAAATATATTGAGGGAAGGCAAAGAAGAGGATTTGAAATCAAGGCAGAATTGCAGGAAACAGATTTCAGGAGGTAGATACGAATCGCCTTTAAAGCACATGAAAAGCGGCAAAACGTTGACAATGATGCCCTTGGCCAAAAAGGGCGTATGCGTTTTTTCCTGAATATATTCAGGAAAAAACGCATACGCCCTTTTTGGCCAACCAAGCCACCTGGAAAGGCAAATCAGCGCTACAAAGAAGTCTCGCTTCCCATCGGTCAAAAGGGCCATGCTGAAAAAAGTGTCAAAACCAGAAATGCAGGACAGGCCATGGAGAAATGGGAGCCTTGCTACACTGATGGGCGGGATGTAAATTGCCAAGAGCCACTCTGGAGAAGTGTCCGGTGAGTCCTGAAACATCTGAAAAACACAGCTTAGAGAGCATAGGGCACTTCCACTCATGGGGGTATAAATTGGGAAAATTAAAAATCAGCAAGACACAAGCACCCCAAAGTTTAGGGCTGCTCTGTTGACCAGGACCTCCACTTCATTCCACCTTAAATATCCCAGGAAAGAGAAAAATGGAGAAAGAAGTTGTGGTCCTTATGTACATTGGAATATCACTCAGCCAGGAAATCAATGTCGTAAGGTTAGTAGCAGCATGATGAGTGGATTTAGGTACGACGATTCTAAGTGAAATAAGTCACACAGAAAAGGACACTTCTCATAAGGTATCACTGATAGAGGGAATGTAAAAACCGTTACACTTGAACTGAATTACAAAACAGAACAGAGTCACACATGCAGAAAACACACTATGGCTGCTTAACGGGAAAGGTGAGGTGGGGTGATACATAAAACAAGGGTATCAAATTAGCTCAGATACCGTTCCATAAACCCAATATGTAATAGACAAGACCTACTCCTTGCTCAGAGAACTGGACTCAACACGCCCTATTCACCGCACAAGAATATATCTGACTAATAATAATCGTAAAACCTATGTATTGATATCTCTCTGTTAGTGTGTCAAGTGGGTGTAAAGCGGCATAAACACAGCAGTGAAAAGCAGCTAAACCCCATTATAAAAATAAATTACTTTGAAACACCCATGAAACAAAGACAGTGAAAGAGAGAGAAATTCTTACACAATGCGTTCAGGGGCTGTGATGCAACCTGGATTGACCATATCTAGACGCACAGCTGGATGAGACATAAGGGTGGACACTCTTGGGGCTGAGAGGTTTGGTGAGGTTGGGTGAGCAAACGCAGACCCTTTAAAGGAATACTGCGTGGTACCCATCGCATGGGTCCCAAATCTCCAGGTTCAAGGGCATCTTCCTACATCAAAAACATGCATGAGAAACCCAGAAGATGGTACACCGTGTGATGGGGAAAGGTTTCTAAAACGCACCTCATTTCTCATCTCCTTGTGCCCGGGTTCGCCATTCCAGCCGCTTTACTAGCAAGCTCCCTACTTGGAGCATCAGCACCTTTAACCTCCTGTTCCATACAGGTTGCAATTTGTCCTGAGGATAAACGGGAAGACGTGGAACCAACGAGAGACTAGCTCTTGGTGTTGGGACAGGCACAGGTCACTCTATTTTCCCATCAGAAAGAAGAATTAACCACAGGCTCAGCCTGCCCCCCGGAACCAGAACAGGGCCTGAAGCCATTCTGCGAATTTGCGGCCAGCTCCCATAAAAACGAGTTGTAAAATGGAGGTTCAGGGCACTGCAATTCACAAACCTGCAGAGTTATAAATGATAACTCTCGTCCACAAATATATTGAGGGAAGGCAAAGAAGAGGATTTGAAATCAAGGCAGAATTGCAGGAAACAGATTTCAGGAGGTAGATACGAATCGCCTTTAAAGCACATGAAAAGCGGCAAAACGTTGACAATGATGCCCTTGGCCAAAAAGGGCGTATGCGTTTTTTCCTGAATATATTCAGGAAAAAACGCATACGCCCTTTTTGGCCAACCAAGCCACCTGGAAAGGCAAATCAGCGCTACAAAGAAGTCTCGCTTCCCATCGGTCAAAAGGGCCATGCTGAAAAAAGTGTCAAAACCAGAAATGCAGGACAGGCCATGGAGAAATGGGAGCCTTGCTACACTGATGGGCGGGATGTAAATTGCCAAGAGCCACTCTGGAGAAGTGTCCGGTGAGTCCTGAAACATCTGAAAAACACAGCTTAGAGAGCATAGGGCACTTCCACTCATGGGGGTATAAATTGGGAAAATTAAAAATCAGCAAGACACAAGCACCCCAAAGTTTAGGGCTGCTCTGTTGACCAGGACCTCCACTTCATTCCACCTTAAATATCCCAGGAAAGAGAAAAATGGAGAAAGAAGTTGTGGTCCTTATGTACATTGGAATATCACTCAGCCAGGAAATCAATGTCGTAAGGTTAGTAGCAGCATGATGAGTGGATTTAGGTACGACGATTCTAAGTGAAATAAGTCACACAGAAAAGGACACTTCTCATAAGGTATCACTGATAGAGGGAATGTAAAAACCGTTACACTTGAACTGAATTACAAAACAGAACAGAGTCACACATGCAGAAAACACACTATGGCTGCTTAACGGGAAAGGTGAGGTGGGGTGATACATAAAACAAGGGTATCAAATTAGCTCAGATACCGTTCCATAAACCCAATATGTAATAGACAAGACCTACTCCTTGCTCAGAGAACTGGACTCAACACGCCCTATTCACCGCACAAGAATATATCTGACTAATAATAATCGTAAAACCTATGTATTGATATCTCTCTGTTAGTGTGTCAAGTGGGTGTAAAGCGGCATAAACACAGCAGTGAAAAGCAGCTAAACCCCATTATAAAAATAAATTACTTTGAAACACCCATGAAACAAAGACAGTGAAAGAGAGAGAAATTCTTACACAATGCGTTCAGGGGCTGTGATGCAACCTGGATTGACCATATCTAGACGCACAGCTGGATGAGACATAAGGGTGGACACTCTTGGGGCTGAGAGGTTTGGTGAGGTTGGGTGAGCAAACGCAGACCCTTTAAAGGAATATTGCGTGGTACCCATCGCATGGGTCCCAAATCTCCAGGTTCAAGGGCATCTTCCTACATCAAAAACATGCATGAGAAACCCAGAAGATGGTACACCGTGTGATGGGGAAAGGTTTCTAAAACGCACCTCATTTCTCATCTCCTTGTGCCCGGGTTCGCCATTCCAGCCGCTTTACTAGCAAGCTCCCTACTTGGAGCATCAGCACCTTTAACCTCCTGTTCCATACAGGTTGCAATTTGTCCTGAGGATAAACGGGAAGACGTGGAACCAACGAGAGACTAGCTCTTGGTGTTGGGACAGGCACAGGTCACTCTATTTTCCCATCAGAAAGAAGAATTAACCACAGGCTCAGCCTGCCCCCCGGAACCAGAACAGGGCCTGAAGCCATTCTGCGATTTTGCGGCCAGCTCCCATAAAAACGAGTTGTAAAATGGAGGTTCAGGGCACTGCAATTCACAAACCTGCAGAGTTATAAATGATAACTCTCGTCCACAAATATATTGAGGGAAGGCAAAGAAGAGGATTTGAAATCAAGGCAGAATTGCAGGAAACAGATTTCAGGAGGTAGATACGAATCGCCTTTAAAGCACATGAAAAGCGGCAAAACGTTGACAATGATGCCCTTGGCCAAAAAGGGCGTATGCGTTTTTTCCTGAATATATTCAGGAAAAAACGCATACGCCCTTTTTGGCCAACCAAGCCACCTGGAAAGGCAAATCAGCGCTACAAAGAAGTCTCGCTTCCCATCGGTCAAAAGGGCCATGCTGAAAAAAGTGTCAAAACCAGAAATGCAGGACAGGCCATGGAGAAATGGGAGCCTTGCTACACTGATGGGCGGGATGTAAATTGCCAAGAGCCACTCTGGAGAAGTGTCCGGTGAGTCCTGAAACATCTGAAAAACACAGCTTAGAGAGCATAGGGCACTTCCACTCATGGGGGTATAAATTGGGAAAATTAAAAATCAGCAAGACACAAGCACCCCAAAGTTTAGGGCTGCTCTGTTGACCAGGACCTCCACTTCATTCCACCTTAAATATCCCAGGAAAGAGAAAAATGGATAAAGAAGTTGTGGTCCTTATGTACATTGGGATATCACTCAGCCAGGAAATCAATGTCGTAAGGTTAGTAGCAGCATGATGAGTGGATTTAGGTACGACGATTCTAAGTGAAATAAGTCACACAGAAAAGGACACTTCTCATAAGGTATCACTGATAGAGGGAATGTAAAAACCGTTACACTTGAACTGAATTACAAAACAGAACAGAGTCACACATGCAGAAAACACACTATGGCTGCTTAACGGGAAAGGTGAGGTGGGGTGATACATAAAACAAGGGTATCAAATTAGCTCAGATACCGTTCCATAAACCCAATATGTAATAGACAAGACCTACTCCTTGCTCAGAGAACTGGACTCAACACGCCCTATTCACCGCACAAGAATATATCTGACTAATAATAATCGTAAAACCTATGTATTGATATCTCTCTGTTAGTGTGTCAAGTGGGTGTAAAGCGGCATAAACACAGCAGTGAAAAGCAGCTAAACCCCATTATAAAAATAAATTACTTTGAAACACCCATGAAACAAAGACAGTGAAAGAGAGAGAAATTCTTACACAATGCGTTCAGGGGCTGTGATGCAACCTGGATTGACCATATCTAGACGCACAGCTGGATGAGACATAAGGGTGGACACTCTTGGGGCTGAGAGGTTTGGTGAGGTTGGGTGAGCAAACGCAGACCCTTTAAAGGAATACTGCGTGGTACCCATCGCATGGGTCCCAAATCTCCAGGTTCAAGGGCATCTTCCTACATCAAAAACATGCATGAGAAACCCAGAAGATGGTACACCATGTGATGGGGAAAGGTTTCTAAAACGCACCTCATTTCTCAACTCCTTGTGCCCGGGTTCGCCATTCCAGCCGCTTTACTAGCAAGCTCCCTACTTGGAGCATCAGCACCTTTAACCTCCTGTTCCATACAGGTTGCAATTTGTCCTGAGGATAAACGGGAAGACGTGGAACCAACGAGAGACTAGCTCTTGGTGTTGGGACAGGCACAGGTCACTCTATTTTCCCATCAGAAAGAAGAATTAACCACAGGCTCAGCCTGCCCCCCGGAACCAGAACAGGGCCTGAAGCCATTCTGCGATTTTGCGGCCAGCTCCCATAAAAACGAGTTGTAAAATGGAGGTTCAGGGCACTGCAATTCACAAACCTGCAGAGTTATTAATGATAACTCTCGTCCACAAATATATTGAGGGAAGGCAAAGAAGAGGATTTGAAATCAAGGCAGAATTGCAGGAAACAGATTTCAGGAGGTAGATTCGAATCGCCTTTAAAGCACATGAAAAGCGGCAAAACGTTGACAATGATGACCTTGGCCAAAAAGGGCGTATGCGTTTTTTCCTGAATATATTCAGGAAAAAACGCTTACGCCCTTTTTGGCCAACCAAGCAACCTGGAAAGGCAAATCAGCGCTACAAAGAAGTCTCGCTTCCCATCGGTCAAAAGGGCCATGCTGAAAAAAGTGTCAAAACCAGAAATGCAGGACAGGCCATGGAGAAATGGGAGCCTTGCTACACTGATGGGCGGGATGTAAATTGCCAAGAGCCACTCTGGAGAAGTGTCCGGTGAGTCCTGAAACATCTGAAAAACACAGCTTAGAGAGCATAGGGCACTTCCACTCATGGGGGTATAAATTGGGAAAATTAAAAATCAGCAAGACACAAGCACCCCAAAGTTTAGGGCTGCTCTGTTGACCAGGACCTCCACTTCATTCCACCTTAAATATCCCAGGAAAGAGAAAAATGGAGAAAGAAGTTGTGGTCCTTATGTACATTGGAATATCACTCAGCCAGGAAATCAATGTCGTAAGGTTAGTAGCAGCATGATGAGTGGATTTAGGTACGACGATTCTAAGTGAAATAAGTCACACAGAAAAGGACACTTCTCATAAGGTATCACTGATAGAGGGAATGTAAAAACCGTTACACTTGAACTGAATTACAAAACAGAACAGAGTCACACATGCAGAAAACACACTATGGCTGCTTAACGGGAAAGGTGAGGTGGGGTGATACATAAAACAAGGGTATCAAATTAGCTCAGATACCGTTCCATAAACCCAATATGTAATAGACAAGACCTACTCCTTGCTCAGAGAACTGGACTCAACACGCCCTATTCACCGCACAAGAATATATCTGACTAATAATAATCGTAAAACCTATGTATTGATATCTCTCTGTTAGTGTGTCAAGTGGGTGTAAAGCGGCATAAACACAGCAGTGAAAAGCAGCTAAACCCCATTATAAAAATAAATTACTTTGAAACACCCATGAAACAAAGACAGTGAAAGAGAGAGAAATTCTTACACAATGCGTTCAGGGGCTGTGATGCAACCTGGATTGACCATATCTAGACGCACAGCTGGATGAGACATAAGGGTGGACACTCTTGGGGCTGAGAGGTTTGGTGAGGTTGGGTGAGCAAACGCAGACCCTTTAAAGGAATACTGCGTGGTACCCATCGCATGGGTCCCAAATCTCCAGGTTCAAGGGCATCTTCCTACATCAAAAACATGCATGAGAAACCCAGAAGATGGTACACCGTGTGATGGGGAAAGGTTTCTAAAACGCACCTCATTTCTCATCTCCTTGTGCCCGGGTTCGCCATTCCAGCCGCTTTACTAGCAAGCTCCCTACTTGGAGCATCAGCACCTTTAACCTCCTGTTCCATACAGGTTGCAATTTGTCCTGAGGATAAACGGGAAGACGTGGAACCAACGAGAGACTAGCTCTTGGTGTTGGGACAGGCACAGGTCACTCTATTTTCCCATCAGAAAGAAGAATTAACCACAGGCTCAGCCTGCCCCCCGGAACCAGAACAGGGCCTGAAGCCATTCTGCGATTTTGCGGCCAGCTCCCATAAAAACGAGTTGTAAAATGGAGGTTCAGGGCACTGCAATTCACAAACCTGCAGAGTTATAAATGATAACTCTCGTCCACAAATATATTGAGGGAAGGCAAAGAAGAGGATTTGAAATCAAGGCAGAATTGCAGGAAACAGATTTCAGGAGGTAGATACGAATCGCCTTTAAAGCACATGAAAAGCGGCAAAACGTTGACAATGATGCCCTTGGCCAAAAAGGGCGTATGCGTTTTTTCCTGAATATATTCAGGAAAAAACGCATACGCCCTTTTTGGCCAACCAAGCCACCTGGAAAGGCAAATCAGCGCTACAAAGAAGTCTCGCTTCCCATCGGTCAAAAGGGCCATGCTGAAAAAAGTGTCAAAACCAGAAATGCAGGACAGGCCATGGAGAAATGGGAGCCTTGCTACACTGATGGGCGGGATGTAAATTGCCAAGAGCCACTCTGGAGAAGTGTCCGGTGAGTCCTGAAACATCTGAAAAACACAGCTTAGAGAGCATAGGGCACTTCCACTCATGGGGGTATAAATTGGGAAAATTAAAAATCAGCAAGACACAAGCACCCCAAAGTTTAGGGCTGCTCTGTTGACCAGGACCTCCACTTCATTCCACCTTAAATATCCCAGGAAAGAGAAAAATGGATAAAGAAGTTGTGGTCCTTATGTACAATGGAATATCACTCAGCCATGAAATCAATGTCGTAAGGTTAGTAGCAGCATGATGAGTGGATTTAGGTACGACGATTCTAAGTGAAATAAGTCACACAGAAAAGGACACTTCTCATAAGGTATCACTGATAGAGGGAATGTAAAAACCGTTACACTTGAACTGAATTACAAAACAGAACAGAGTCACACATGCAGAAAACACACTATGGCTGCTTAACGGGAAAGGTGAGGTGGGGTGATACATAAAACGAGGGTATCAAATTAGCTCAGATACCGTTCCATAAACCCAATATGTAATAGACAAGACCTACTCCTTGCTCAGAGAACTGGACTCAACACGCCCTATTCACCGCACAAGAATATATCTGACTAATAATAATCGTAAAACCTATGTATTGATATCTCTCTGTTAGTGTGTCAAGTGGGTGTAAAGCGGCATAAACACAGCAGTGAAAAGCAGCTAAACCCCATTATAAAAATAAATTACTTTGAAACACCCATGAAACAAAGACAGTGAAAGAGAGAGAAATTCTTACACAATGCGTTCAGGGGCTGTGATGCAACCTGGATTGACCATATCTAGACGCACAGCTGGATGAGACATAAGGGTGGACACTCTTGGGGCTGAGAGGTTTGGTGAGGTTGGGTGAGCAAACGCAGACCCTTTAAAGTAATACTGCGTGGTACCCATCGCATGGGTCCCAAATCTCCAGGTTCAAGGGCATCTTCCTACATCAAAAACATACATGAGAAACCCAGAAGATGGTACACCGTGTGATGGGGAAAGGTTTCTAAAACGCACCTCATTTCTCATCTCCTTGTGCCCGGGTTCGCCATTCCAGCCGCTTTACTAGCAAGCTCCCTACTTGGAGCATCAGCACCTTTAACCTCCTGTTCCATACAGGTTGCAATTTGTCCTGAGGATAAACGGGAAGACGTGGAACCAACGAGAGACTAGCTCTTGGTGTTGGGACAGGCACAGGTCACTCTATTTTCCCATCAGAAAGAAGAATTAACCACAGGCTCAGCCTGCCCCCCGGAACCAGAACAGGGCCTGAAGCCATTCTGCGATTTTGCGGCCAGCTCCCATAAAAACGAGTTGTAAAATGGAGGTTCAGGGCACTGCAATTCACAAACCTGCAGAGTTATTAATGATAACTCTCGTCCACAAATATATTGAGGGAAGGCAAAGAAGAGGATTTGAAATCAAGGCAGAATTGCAGGAAACAGATTTCAGGAGGTAGATTCGAATCGCCTTTAAAGCACATGAAAAGCGGCAAAACGTTGACAATGATGCCCTTGGCCAAAAAGGGCGTATGCGTTTTTTCCTGAATATATTCAGGAAAAAACGCATACGCCCTTTTTGGCCAACCAAGCCACCTGGAAAGGCAAATCAGTGCTACAAAGAAGTCTCGCTTCCCATCGGTCAAAAGGGCCATGCTGAAAAAAGTGTCAAAACCAGAAATGCAGGACAGGCCATGGAGAAATGGGAGCCTTGCTACACTGATGGGCGGGATGTAAATTGCCAAGAGCCACTCTGGAGAAGTGTCCGGTGAGTCCTGAAACATCTGAAAAACACAGCTTAGAGAGCATAGGGCACTTCCACTCATGGGGGTATAAATTGGGAAAATTAAAAATCAGCAAGACACAAGCACCCCAAAGTTTAGGGCTGCTCTGTTGACCAGGACCTCCACTTCATTCCACCTTAAATATCCCAGGAAAGAGAAAAATGGATAAAGAAGTTGTGGTCGTTATGTACAATGGAATATCACTCAGCCAGGAAATCAATGTCGTAAGGTTAGTAGCAGCATGATGAGTGGATTTAGGTACGACGATTCTAAGTGAAATAAGTCACACAGAAAAGGACACTTCTCATAAGGTATCACTGATAGAGGGAATGTAAAAACCGTTACACTTGAACTGAATTACAAAACAGAACAGAGTCACACATGCAGAAAACACACTATGGCTGCTTAACGGGAAAGGTGAGGTGGGGTGATACATAAAACGAGGGTATCAAATTAGCTCAGATACCGTTCCATAAACCCAATATGTAATAGACAAGACCTACTCCTTGCTCAGAGAACTGGACTCAACACGCCCTATTCACCGCACAAGAATATATCTGACTAATAATAATCGTAAAACCTATGTATTGATATCTCTCTGTTAGTGTGTCAAGTGGGTGTAAAGCGGCATAAACACAGCAGTGAAAAGCAGCTAAACCCCATTATAAAAATAAATTACTTTGAAACACCCATGAAACAAAGACAGTGAAAGAGAGAGAAATTCTTACACAATGCGTTCAGGGGCTGTGATGCAACCTGGATTGACCATATCTAGACGCACAGCTGGATGAGACATAAGGGTGGACACTCTTGGGGCTGAGAGGTTTGGTGAGGTTGGGTGAGCAAACGCAGACCCTTTAAAGGAATACTGCGTGGTACCCATCGCATGGGTCCCAAATCTCCAGGTTCAAGGGCATCTTCCTACATCAAAAACATGCATGAGAAACCCAGAAGATGGTACACCGTGTGATGGGGAAAGGTTTCTAAAACGCACCTCATTTCTCATCTCCTTGTGCCCGGGTTCGCCATTCCAGCCGCTTTACTAGCAAGCTCCCTACTTGGAGCATCAGCACCTTTAACCTCCTGTTCCATACAGGTTGCAATTTGTCCTGAGGATAAACGGGAAGACGTGGAACCAACGAGAGACTAGCTCTTGGTGTTGGGACAGGCACAGGTCACTCTATTTTCCCATCAGAAAGAAGAATTAACCACAGGCTCAGCCTGCCCCCCGGAACCAGAACAGGGCCTGAAGCCATTCTGCGAATTTGCGGCCAGCTCCCATAAAAACGAGTTGTAAAATGGAGGTTCAGGGCACTGCAATTCACAAACCTGCAGAGTTATAAATGATAACTCTCGTCCACAAATATATTGAGGGAAGGCAAAGAAGAGGATTTGAAATCAAGGCAGAATTGCAGGAAACAGATTTCAGGAGGTAGATACGAATCGCCTTTAAAGCACATGAAAAGCGGCAAAACGTTGACAATGATGCCCTTGGCCAAAAAGGGCGTATGCGTTTTTTCCTGAATATATTCAGGAAAAAACGCATACGCCCTTTTTGGCCAACCAAGCCACCTGGAAAGGCAAATCAGCGCTACAAAGAAGTCTCGCTTCCCATCGGTCAAAAGGGCCATGCTGAAAAAAGTGTCAAAACCAGAAATGCAGGACAGGCCATGGAGAAATGGGAGCCTTGCTACACTGATGGGCGGGATGTAAATTGCCAAGAGCCACTCTGGAGAAGTGTCCGGTGAGTCCTGAAACATCTGAAAAACACAGCTTAGAGAGCATAGGGCACTTCCACTCATGGGGGTATAAATTGGGAAAATTAAAAATCAGCAAGACACAAGCACCCCAAAGTTTAGGGCTGCTCTGTTGACCAGGACCTCCACTTCATTCCACCTTAAATATCCCAGGAAAGAGAAAAATGGAGAAAGAAGTTGTGGTCCTTATGTACATTGGAATATCACTCAGCCAGGAAATCAATGTCGTAAGGTTAGTAGCAGCATGATGAGTGGATTTAGGTACGACGATTCTAAGTGAAATAAGTCACACAGAAAAGGACACTTCTCATAAGGTATCACTGATAGAGGGAATGTAAAAACCGTTACACTTGAACTGAATTACAAAACAGAACAGAGTCACACATGCAGAAAACACACTATGGCTGCTTAACGGGAAAGGTGAGGTGGGGTGATACATAAAACAAGGGTATCAAATTAGCTCAGATACCGTTCCATAAACCCAATATGTAATAGACAAGACCTACTCCTTGCTCAGAGAACTGGACTCAACACGCCCTATTCACCGCACAAGAATATATCTGACTAATAATAATCGTAAAACCTATGTATTGATATCTCTCTGTTAGTGTGTCAAGTGGGTGTAAAGCGGCATAAACACAGCAGTGAAAAGCAGCTAAACCCCATTATAAAAATAAATTACTTTGAAACACCCATGAAACAAAGACAGTGAAAGAGAGAGAAATTCTTACACAATGCGTTCAGGGGCTGTGATGCAACCTGGATTGACCATATCTAGACGCACAGCTGGATGAGACATAAGGGTGGACACTCTTGGGGCTGAGAGGTTTGGTGAGGTTGGGTGAGCAAACGCAGACCCTTTAAAGGAATACTGCGTGGTACCCATCGCATGGGTCCCAAATCTCCAGGTTCAAGGGCATCTTCCTACATCAAAAACATGCATGAGAAACCCAGAAGATGGTACACCGTGTGATGGGGAAAGGTTTCTAAAACGCACCTCATTTCTCATCTCCTTGTGCCCGGGTTCGCCATTCCAGCCGCTTTACTAGCAAGCTCCCTACTTGGAGCATCAGCACCTTTAACCTCCTGTTCCATACAGGTTGCAATTTGTCCTGAGGATAAACGGGAAGACGTGGAACCAACGAGAGACTAGCTCTTGGTGTTGGGACAGGCACAGGTCACTCTATTTTCCCATCAGAAAGAAGAATTAACCACAGGCTCAGCCTGCCCCCCGGAACCAGAACAGGGCCTGAAGCCATTCTGCGATTTTGCGGCCAGCTCCCATAAAAACGAGTTGTAAAATGGAGGTTCAGGGCACTGCAATTCACAAACCTGCAGAGTTATAAATGATAACTCTCGTCCACAAATATATTGAGGGAAGGCAAAGAAGAGGATTTGAAATCAAGGCAGAATTGCAGGAAACAGATTTCAGGAGGTAGATACGAATCGCCTTTAAAGCACATGAAAAGCGGCAAAACGTTGACAATGATGCCCTTGGCCAAAAAGGGCGTATGCGTTTTTTCCTGAATATATTCAGGAAAAAACGCATACGCCCTTTTTGGCCAACCAAGCCACCTGGAAAGGCAAATCAGCGCTACAAAGAAGTCTCGCTTCCCATCGGTCAAAAGGGCCATGCTGAAAAAAGTGTCAAAACCAGAAATGCAGGACAGGCCATGGAGAAATGGGAGCCTTGCTACACTGATGGGCGGGATGTAAATTGCCAAGAGCCACTCTGGAGAAGTGTCCGGTGAGTCCTGAAACATCTGAAAAACACAGCTTAGAGAGCATAGGGCACTTCCACTCATGGGGGTATAAATTGGGAAAATTAAAAATCAGCAAGACACAAGCACCCCAAAGTTTAGGGCTGCTCTGTTGACCAGGACCTCCACTTCATTCCACCTTAAATATCCCAGGAAAGAGAAAAATGGATAAAGAAGTTGTGGTCCTTATGTACAATGGAATATCACTCAGCCATGAAATCAATGTCGTAAGGTTAGTAGCAGCATGATGAGTGGATTTAGGTACGACGATTCTAAGTGAAATAAGTCACACAGAAAAGGACACTTCTCATAAGGTATCACTGATAGAGGGAATGTAAAAACCGTTACACTTGAACTGAATTACAAAACAGAACAGAGTCACACATGCAGAAAACACACTATGGCTGCTTAACGGGAAAGGTGAGGTGGGGTGATACATAAAACGAGGGTATCAAATTAGCTCAGATACCGTTCCATAAACCCAATATGTAATAGACAAGACCTACTCCTTGCTCAGAGAACTGGACTCAACACGCCCTATTCACCGCACAAGAATATATCTGACTAATAATAATCGTAAAACCTATGTATTGATATCTCTCTGTTAGTGTGTCAAGTGGGTGTAAAGCGGCATAAACACAGCAGTGAAAAGCAGCTAAACCCCATTATAAAAATAAATTACTTTGAAACACCCATGAAACAAAGACAGTGAAAGAGAGAGAAATTCTTACACAATGCGTTCAGGGGCTGTGATGCAACCTGGATTGACCATATCTAGACGCACAGCTGGATGAGACATAAGGGTGGACACTCTTGGGGCTGAGAGGTTTGGTGAGGTTGGGTGAGCAAACGCAGACCCTTTAAAGTAATACTGCGTGGTACCCATCGCATGGGTCCCAAATCTCCAGGTTCAAGGGCATCTTCCTACATCAAAAACATACATGAGAAACCCAGAAGATGGTACACCGTGTGATGGGGAAAGGTTTCTAAAACGCACCTCATTTCTCATCTCCTTGTGCCCGGGTTCGCCATTCCAGCCGCTTTACTAGCAAGCTCCCTACTTGGAGCATCAGCACCTTTAACCTCCTGTTCCATACAGGTTGCAATTTGTCCTGAGGATAAACGGGAAGACGTGGAACCAACGAGAGACTAGCTCTTGGTGTTGGGACAGGCACAGGTCACTCTATTTTCCCATCAGAAAGAAGAATTAACCACAGGCTCAGCCTGCCCCCCGGAACCAGAACAGGGCCTGAAGCCATTCTGCGATTTTGCGGCCAGCTCCCATAAAAACGAGTTGTAAAATGGAGGTTCAGGGCACTGCAATTCACAAACCTGCAGAGTTATTAATGATAACTCTCGTCCACAAATATATTGAGGGAAGGCAAAGAAGAGGATTTGAAATCAAGGCAGAATTGCAGGAAACAGATTTCAGGAGGTAGATTCGAATCGCCTTTAAAGCACATGAAAAGCGGCAAAACGTTGACAATGATGACCTTGGCCAAAAAGGGCGTATGCGTTTTTTCCTGAATATATTCAGGAAAAAACGCTTACGCCCTTTTTGGCCAACCAAGCCACCTGGAAAGGCAAATCAGTGCTACAAAGAAGTCTCGCTTCCCATCGGTCAAAAGGGCCATGCTGAAAAAAGTGTCAAAACCAGAAATGCAGGACAGGCCATGGAGAAATGGGAGCCTTGCTACACTGATGGGCGGGATGTAAATTGCCAAGAGCCACTCTGGAGAAGTGTCCGGTGAGTCCTGAAACATCTGAAAAACACAGCTTAGAGAGCATAGGGCACTTCCACTCATGGGGGTATAAATTGGGAAAATTAAAAATCAGCAAGACACAAGCACCCCAAAGTTTAGGGCTGCTCTGTTGACCAGGACCTCCACTTCATTCCACCTTAAATATCCCAGGAAAGAGAAAAATGGATAAAGAAGTTGTGGTCGTTATGTACAATGGAATATCACTCAGCCAGGAAATCAATGTCGTAAGGTTAGTAGCAGCATGATGAGTGGATTTAGGTACGACGATTCTAAGTGAAATAAGTCACACAGAAAAGGACACTTCTCATAAGGTATCACTGATAGAGGGAATGTAAAAACCGTTACACTTGAACTGAATTACAAAACAGAACAGAGTCACACATGCAGAAAACACACTATGGCTGCTTAACGGGAAAGGTGAGGTGGGGTGATACATAAAACGAGGGTATCAAATTAGCTCAGATACCGTTCCATAAACCCAATATGTAATAGACAAGACCTACTCCTTGCTCAGAGAACTGGACTCAACACGCCCTATTCACCGCACAAGAATATATCTGACTAATAATAATCGTAAAACCTATGTATTGATATCTCTCTGTTAGTGTGTCAAGTGGGTGTAAAGCGGCATAAACACAGCAGTGAAAAGCAGCTAAACCCCATTATAAAAATAAATTACTTTGAAACACCCATGAAACAAAGACAGTGAAAGAGAGAGAAATTCTTACACAATGCGTTCAGGGGCTGTGATGCAACCTGGATTGACCATATCTAGACGCACAGCTGGATGAGACATAAGGGTGGACACTCTTGGGGCTGAGAGGTTTGGTGAGGTTGGGTGAGCAAACGCAGACCCTTTAAAGGAATACTGCGTGGTACCCATCGCATGGGTCCCAAATCTCCAGGTTCAAGGGCATCTTCCTACATCAAAAACATGCATGAGAAACCCAGAAGATGGTACACCATGTGATGGGGAAAGGTTTCTAAAACGCACCTCATTTCTCATCTCCTTGTGCCCGGGTTCGCCATTCCAGCCGCTTTACTAGCAAGCTCCCTACTTGGAGCATCAGCACCTTTAACCTCCTGTTCCATACAGGTTGCAATTTGTCCTGAGGATAAACGGGAAGACGTGGAACCAACGAGAGACTAGCTCTTGGTGTTGGGACAGGCACAGGTCACTCTATTTTCCCATCAGAAAGAAGAATTAACCACAGGCTCAGCCTGCCCCCCGGAACCAGAACAGGGCCTGAAGCCATTCTGCGATTTTGCGGCCAGCTCCCATAAAAACGAGTTGTAAAATGGAGGTTCAGGGCACTGCAATTCACAAACCTGCAGAGTTATAAATGATAACTCTCGTCCACAAATATATTGAGGGAAGGCAAAGAAGAGGATTTGAAATCAAGGCAGAATTGCAGGAAACAGATTTCAGGAGGTAGATACGAATCGCCTTTAAAGCACATGAAAAGCGGCAAAACGTTGACAATGATGCCCTTGGCCAAAAAGGGCGTATGCGTTTTTTCCTGAATATATTCAGGAAAAAACGCATACGCCCTTTTTGGCCAACCAAGCCACCTGGAAAGGCAAATCAGCGCTACAAAGAAGTCTCGCTTCCCATCGGTCAAAAGGGCCATGCTGAAAAAAGTGTCAAAACCAGAAATGCAGGACAGGCCATGGAGAAATGGGAGCCTTGCTACACTGATGGGTGGGATGTAAATTGCCAAGAGCCACTCTGGAGAAGTGTCCGGTGAGTCCTGAAACATCTGAAAAACACAGCTTAGAGAGCATAGGGCACTTCCACTCATGGGGGTATAAATTGGGAAAATTAAAAATCAGCAAGACACAAGCACCCCAAAGTTTAGGGCTGCTCTGTTGACCAGGACCTCCACTTCATTCCACCTTAAATATCCCAGGAAAGAGAAAAATGGATAAAGAAGTTGTGGTCCTTATGTACATTGGGATATCACTCAGCCAGGAAATCAATGTCGTAAGGTTAGTAGCAGCATGATGAGTGGATTTAGGTACGACGATTCTAAGTGAAATAAGTCACACAGAAAAGGACACTTCTCATAAGGTATCACTGATAGAGGGAATGTAAAAACCGTTACACTTGAACTGAATTACAAAACAGAACAGAGTCACACATGCAGAAAACACACTATGGCTGCTTAACGGGAAAGGTGAGGTGGGGTGATACATAAAACAAGGGTATCAAATTAGCTCAGATACCGTTCCATAAACCCAATATGTAATAGACAAGACCTACTCCTTGCTCAGAGAACTGGACTCAACACGCCCTATTCACCGCACAAGAATATATCTGACTAATAATAATCGTAAAACCTATGTATTGATATCTCTCTGTTAGTGTGTCAAGTGGGTGTAAAGCGGCATAAACACAGCAGTGAAAAGCAGCTAAACCCCATTATAAAAATAAATTACTTTGAAACACCCATGAAACAAAGACAGTGAAAGAGAGAGAAATTCTTACACAATGCGTTCAGGGGCTGTGATGCAACCTGGATTGACCATATCTAGACGCACAGCTGGATGAGACATAAGGGTGGACACTCTTGGGGCTGAGAGGTTTGGTGAGGTTGGGTGAGCAAACGCAGACCCTTTAAAGGAATACTGCGTGGTACCCATCGCATGGGTCCCAAATCTCCAGGTTCAAGGGCATCTTCCTACATCAAAAACATGCATGAGAAACCCAGAAGATGGTACACCGTGTGATGGGGAAAGGTTTCTAAAACGCACCTCATTTCTCATCTCCTTGTGCCCGGGTTCGCCATTCCAGCCGCTTTACTAGCAAGCTCCCTACTTGGAGCATCAGCACCTTTAACCTCCTGTTCCATACAGGTTGCAATTTGTCCTGAGGATAAACGGGAAGACGTGGAACCAACGAGAGACTAGCTCTTGGTGTTGGGACAGGCACAGGTCACTCTATTTTCCCATCAGAAAGAAGAATTAACCACAGGCTCAGCCTGCCCCCCGGAACCAGAACAGGGCCTGAAGCCATTCTGCGATTTTGCGGCCAGCTCCCATAAAAACGAGTTGTAAAATGGAGGTTCAGGGCACTGCAATTCACAAACCTGCAGAGTTATAAATGAGAACTCTCGTCCACAAATATATTGAGGGAAGGCAAAGAAGAGGATTTGAAATCAAGGCAGAATTGCAGGAAACAGATTTCAGGAGGTAGATACGAATCGCCTTTAAAGCACATGAAAAGCGGCAAAACGTTGACAATGATGCCCTTGGCCAAAAAGGGCGTATGCGTTTTTTCCTGAATATATTCAGGAAAAAACGCATACGCCCTTTTTGGCCAACCAAGCCACCTGGAAAGGCAAATCAGCGCTACAAAGAAGTCTCGCTTCCCATCGGTCAAAAGGGCCATGCTGAAAAAAGTGTCAAAACCAGAAATGCAGGACAGGCCATGGAGAAATGGGAGCCTTGCTACACTGATGGGCGGGATGTAAATTGCCAAGAGCCACTCCGGAGAAGTGTCCGGTTTGTCCTGAAACATCTGAAAAACACAGCTTAGAGAGCATAGGGCACTTCCACTCATGGGGGTATAAATTGGGAAAATTAAAAATCAGCAAGACACAAGCACCCCAAAGTTTAGGGCTGCTCTGTTGACCAGGACCTCCACTTCATTCCACCTTCAATATCCCAGGAAAGAGAAAAATGGATAAAGAAGTTGTGGTCCTTATGTACAATGGAATATCACTCAGCCATGAAATCAATGTCGTAAGGTTAGTAGCAGCATGATGAGTGGATTTAGGTACGACGATTCTAAGTGAAATAAGTCACACAGAAAAGGACACTTCTCATAAGGTATCACTGATAGAGGGAATGTAAAAACCGTTACACTTGAACTGAATTACAAAACAGAACAGAGTCACACATGCAGAAAACACACTATGGCTGCTTAACGGGAAAGGTGAGGTGGGGTGATACATAAAACGAGGGTATCAAATTAGCTCAGATACCGTTCCATAAACCCAATATGTAATAGACAAGACCTACTCCTTGCTCAGAGAACTGGACTCAACACGCCCTATTCACCGCACAAGAATATATCTGACTAATAATAATCGTAAAACCTATGTATTGATATCTCTCTGTTAGTGTGTCAAGTGGGTGTAAAGCGGCATAAACACAGCAGTGAAAAGCAGCTAAACCCCATTATAAAAATAAATTACTTTGAAACACCCATGAAACAAAGACAGTGAAAGAGAGAGAAATTCTTACACAATGCGTTCAGGGGCTGTGATGCAACCTGGATTGACCATATCTAGACGCACAGCTGGATGAGACATAAGGGTGGACACTCTTGGGGCTGAGAGGTTTGGTGAGGTTGGGTGAGCAAACGCAGACCCTTTAAAGGAATACTGCGTGGTACCCATCGCATGGGTCCCAAATCTCCAGGTTCAAGGGCATCTTCCTACATCAAAAACATACATGAGAAACCCAGAAGACGGTACACCGTGTGATGGGGAAAGGTTTCTAAAACGCACCTCATTTCTCATCTCCTTGTGCCCGGGTTCGCCATTCCAGCCGCTTTACTAGCAAGCTCCCTACTTGGAGCATCAGCACCTTTAACCTCCTGTTCCATACAGGTTGCAATTTGTCCTGAGGATAAACGGGAAGACGTGGAACCAACGAGAGACTAGCTCTTGGTGTTGGGACAGGCACAGGTCACTCTATTTTCCCATCAGAAAGAAGAATTAACCACAGGCTCAGCCTGCCCCCCGGAACCAGAACAGGGCCTGAAGCCATTCTGCGATTTTGCGGCCAGCTCCCATAAAAACGAGTTGTAAAATGGAGGTTCAGGGCACTGCAATTCACAAACCTGCAGAGTTATTAATGATAACTCTCGTCCACAAATATATTGAGGGAAGGCAAAGAAGAGGATTTGAAATCAAGGCAGAATTGCAGGAAACAGATTTCAGGAGGTAGATTCGAATCGCCTTTAAAGCACATGAAAAGCGGCAAAACGTTGACAATGATGCCCTTGGCCAAAAAGGGCGTATGCGTTTTTTCCTGAATATATTCAGGAAAAAACGCTTACGCCCTTTTTGGCCAACCAAGCCACCTGGAAAGGCAAATCAGTGCTACAAAGAAGTCTCGCTTCCCATCGGTCAAAAGGGCCATGCTGAAAAAAGTGTCAAAACCAGAAATGCAGGACAGGCCATGGAGAAATGGGAGCCTTGCTACACTGATGGGCGGGATGTAAATTGCCAAGAGCCACTCTGGAGAAGTGTCCGGTGAGTCCTGAAACATCTGAAAAACACAGCTTAGAGAGCATAGGGCACTTCCACTCATGGGGGTATAAATTGGGAAAATTAAAAATCAGCAAGACACAAGCACCCCAAAGTTTAGGGCTGCTCTGTTGACCAGGACCTCCACTTCATTCCACCTTAAATATCCCAGGAAAGAGAAAAATGGATAAAGAAGTTGTGGTCGTTATGTACAATGGAATATCACTCAGCCAGGAAATCAATGTCGTAAGGTTAGTAGCAGCATGATGAGTGGATTTAGGTACGACGATTCTAAGTGAAATAAGTCACACAGAAAAGGACACTTCTCATAAGGTATCACTGATAGAGGGAATGTAAAAACCGTTACACTTGAACTGAATTACAAAACAGAACAGAGTCACACATGCAGAAAACACACTATGGCTGCTTAACGGGAAAGGTGAGGTGGGGTGATACATAAAACGAGGGTATCAAATTAGCTCAGATACCGTTCCATAAACCCAATATGTAATAGACAAGACCTACTCCTTGCTCAGAGAACTGGACTCAACACGCCCTATTCACCGCACAAGAATATATCTGACTAATAATAATCGTAAAACCTATGTATTGATATCTCTCTGTTAGTGTGTCAAGTGGGTGTAAAGCGGCATAAACACAGCAGTGAAAAGCAGCTAAACCCCATTATAAAAATAAATTACTTTGAAACACCCATGAAACAAAGACAGTGAAAGAGAGAGAAATTCTTACACAATGCGTTCAGGGGCTGTGATGCAACCTGGATTGACCATATCTAGACGCACAGCTGGATGAGACATAAGGGTGGACACTCTTGGGGCTGAGAGGTTTGGTGAGGTTGGGTGAGCAAACGCAGACCCTTTAAAGGAATACTGCGTGGTACCCATCGCATGGGTCCCAAATCTCCAGGTTCAAGGGCATCTTCCTACATCAAAAACATGCATGAGAAACCCAGAAGATGGTACACCGTGTGATGGGGAAAGGTTTCTAAAACGCACCTCATTTCTCATCTCCTTGTGCCCGGGTTCGCCATTCCAGCCGCTTTACTAGCAAGCTCCCTACTTGGAGCATCAGCACCTTTAACCTCCTGTTCCATACAGGTTGCAATTTGTCCTGAGGATAAACGGGAAGACGTGGAACCAACGAGAGACTAGCTCTTGGTGTTGGGACAGGCACAGGTCACTCTATTTTCCCATCAGAAAGAAGAATTAACCACAGGCTCAGCCTGCCCCCCGGAACCAGAACAGGGCCTGAAGCCATTCTGCGAATTTGCGGCCAGCTCCCATAAAAACGAGTTGTAAAATGGAGGTTCAGGGCACTGCAATTCACAAACCTGCAGAGTTATAAATGATAACTCTCGTCCACAAATATATTGAGGGAAGGCAAAGAAGAGGATTTGAAATCAAGGCAGAATTGCAGGAAACAGATTTCAGGAGGTAGATACGAATCGCCTTTAAAGCACATGAAAAGCGGCAAAACGTTGACAATGATGCCCTTGGCCAAAAAGGGCGTATGCGTTTTTTCCTGAATATATTCAGGAAAAAACGCATACGCCCTTTTTGGCCAACCAAGCCACCTGGAAAGGCAAATCAGCGCTACAAAGAAGTCTCGCTTCCCATCGGTCAAAAGGGCCATGCTGAAAAAAGTGTCAAAACCAGAAATGCAGGACAGGCCATGGAGAAATGGGAGCCTTGCTACACTGATGGGCGGGATGTAAATTGCCAAGAGCCACTCTGGAGAAGTGTCCGGTGAGTCCTGAAACATCTGAAAAACACAGCTTAGAGAGCATAGGGCACTTCCACTCATGGGGGTATAAATTGGGAAAATTAAAAATCAGCAAGACACAAGCACCCCAAAGTTTAGGGCTGCTCTGTTGACCAGGACCTCCACTTCATTCCACCTTAAATATCCCAGGAAAGAGAAAAATGGAGAAAGAAGTTGTGGTCCTTATGTACATTGGAATATCACTCAGCCAGGAAATCAATGTCGTAAGGTTAGTAGCAGCATGATGAGTGGATTTAGGTACGACGATTCTAAGTGAAATAAGTCACACAGAAAAGGACACTTCTCATAAGGTATCACTGATAGAGGGAATGTAAAAACCGTTACACTTGAACTGAATTACAAAACAGAACAGAGTCACACATGCAGAAAACACACTATGGCTGCTTAACGGGAAAGGTGAGGTGGGGTGATACATAAAACAAGGGTATCAAATTAGCTCAGATACCGTTCCATAAACCCAATATGTAATAGACAAGACCTACTCCTTGCTCAGAGAACTGGACTCAACACGCCCTATTCACCGCACAAGAATATATCTGACTAATAATAATCGTAAAACCTATGTATTGATATCTCTCTGTTAGTGTGTCAAGTGGGTGTAAAGCGGCATAAACACAGCAGTGAAAAGCAGCTAAACCCCATTATAAAAATAAATTACTTTGAAACACCCATGAAACAAAGACAGTGAAAGAGAGAGAAATTCTTACACAATGCGTTCAGGGGCTGTGATGCAACCTGGATTGACCATATCTAGACGCACAGCTGGATGAGACATAAGGGTGGACACTCTTGGGGCTGAGAGGTTTGGTGAGGTTGGGTGAGCAAACGCAGACCCTTTAAAGGAATACTGCGTGGTACCCATCGCATGGGTCCCAAATCTCCAGGTTCAAGGGCATCTTCCTACATCAAAAACATGCATGAGAAACCCAGAAGATGGTACACCGTGTGATGGGGAAAGGTTTCTAAAACGCACCTCATTTCTCATCTCCTTGTGCCCGGGTTCGCCATTCCAGCCGCTTTACTAGCAAGCTCCCTACTTGGAGCATCAGCACCTTTAACCTCCTGTTCCATACAGGTTGCAATTTGTCCTGAGGATAAACGGGAAGACGTGGAACCAACGAGAGACTAGCTCTTGGTGTTGGGACAGGCACAGGTCACTCTATTTTCCCATCAGAAAGAAGAATTAACCACAGGCTCAGCCTGCCCCCCGGAACCAGAACAGGGCCTGAAGCCATTCTGCGAATTTGCGGCCAGCTCCCATAAAAACGAGTTGTAAAATGGAGGTTCAGGGCACTGCAATTCACAAACCTGCAGAGTTATAAATGATAACTCTCGTCCACAAATATATTGAGGGAAGGCAAAGAAGAGGATTTGAAATCAAGGCAGAATTGCAGGAAACAGATTTCAGGAGGTAGATACGAATCGCCTTTAAAGCACATGAAAAGCGGCAAAACGTTGACAATGATGCCCTTGGCCAAAAAGGGCGTATGCGTTTTTTCCTGAATATATTCAGGAAAAAACGCATACGCCCTTTTTGGCCAACCAAGCCACCTGGAAAGGCAAATCAGCGCTACAAAGAAGTCTCGCTTCCCATCGGTCAAAAGGGCCATGCTGAAAAAAGTGTCAAAACCAGAAATGCAGGACAGGCCATGGAGAAATGGGAGCCTTGCTACACTGATGGGCGGGATGTAAATTGCCAAGAGCCACTCTGGAGAAGTGTCCGGTGAGTCCTGAAACATCTGAAAAACACAGCTTAGAGAGCATAGGGCACTTCCACTCATGGGGGTATAAATTGGGAAAATTAAAAATCAGCAAGACACAAGCACCCCAAAGTTTAGGGCTGCTCTGTTGACCAGGACCTCCACTTCATTCCACCTTAAATATCCCAGGAAAGAGAAAAATGGATAAAGAAGTTGTGGTCCTTATGTACATTGGGATATCACTCAGCCAGGAAATCAATGTCGTAAGGTTAGTAGCAGCATGATGAGTGGATTTAGGTACGACGATTCTAAGTGAAATAAGTCACACAGAAAAGGACACTTCTCATAAGGTATCACTGATAGAGGGAATGTAAAAACCGTTACACTTGAACTGAATTACAAAACAGAACAGAGTCACACATGCAGAAAACACACTATGGCTGCTTAACGGGAAAGGTGAGGTGGGGTGATACATAAAACAAGGGTATCAAATTAGCTCAGATACCGTTCCATAAACCCAATATGTAATAGACAAGACCTACTCCTTGCTCAGAGAACTGGACTCAACACGCCCTATTCACCGCACAAGAATATATCTGACTAATAATAATCGTAAAACCTATGTATTGATATCTCTCTGTTAGTGTGTCAAGTGGGTGTAAAGCGGCATAAACACAGCAGTGAAAAGCAGCTAAACCCCATTATAAAAATAAATTACTTTGAAACACCCATGAAACAAAGACAGTGAAAGAGAGAGAAATTCTTACACAATGCGTTCAGGGGCTGTGATGCAACCTGGATTGACCATATCTAGACGCACAGCTGGATGAGACATAAGGGTGGACACTCTTGGGGCTGAGAGGTTTGGTGAGGTTGGGTGAGCAAACGCAGACCCTTTAAAGGAATACTGCGTGGTACCCATCGCATGGGTCCCAAATCTCCAGGTTCAAGGGCATCTTCCTACATCAAAAACATGCATGAGAAACCCAGAAGATGGTACACCGTGTGATGGGGAAAGGTTTCTAAAACGCACCTCATTTCTCATCTCCTTGTGCCCGGGTTCGCCATTCCAGCCGCTTTACTAGCAAGCTCCCTACTTGGAGCATCAGCACCTTTAACCTCCTGTTCCATACAGGTTGCAATTTGTCCTGAGGATAAACGGGAAGACGTGGAACCAACGAGAGACTAGCTCTTGGTGTTGGGACAGGCACAGGTCACTCTATTTTCCCATCAGAAAGAAGAATTAACCACAGGCTCAGCCTGCCCCCCGGAACCAGAACAGGGCCTGAAGCCATTCTGCGATTTTGCGGCCAGCTCCCATAAAAACGAGTTGTAAAATGGAGGTTCAGGGCACTGCAATTCACAAACCTGCAGAGTTATAAATGAGAACTCTCGTCCACAAATATATTGAGGGAAGGCAAAGAAGAGGATTTGAAATCAAGGCAGAATTGCAGGAAACAGATTTCAGGAGGTAGATACGAATCGCCTTTAAAGCACATGAAAAGCGGCAAAACGTTGACAATGATGCCCTTGGCCAAAAAGGGCGTATGCGTTTTTTCCTGAATATATTCAGGAAAAAACGCATACGCCCTTTTTGGCCAACCAAGCCACCTGGAAAGGCAAATCAGCGCTACAAAGAAGTCTCGCTTCCCATCGGTCAAAAGGGCCATGCTGAAAAAAGTGTCAAAACCAGAAATGCAGGACAGGCCATGGAGAAATGGGAGCCTTGCTACACTGATGGGCGGGATGTAAATTGCCAAGAGCCACTCCGGAGAAGTGTCCGGTTTGTCCTGAAACATCTGAAAAACACAGCTTAGAGAGCATAGGGCACTTCCACTCATGGGGGTATAAATTGGGAAAATTAAAAATCAGCAAGACACAAGCACCCCAAAGTTTAGGGCTGCTCTGTTGACCAGGACCTCCACTTCATTCCACCTTAAATATCCCAGGAAAGAGAAAAATGGAGAAAGAAGTTGTGGTCCTTATGTACATTGGAATATCACTCAGCCAGGAAATCAATGTCGTAAGGTTAGTAGCAGCATGATGAGTGGATTTAGGTACGACGATTCTAAGTGAAATAAGTCACACAGAAAAGGACACTTCTCATAAGGTATCACTGATAGAGGGAATGTAAAAACCGTTACACTTGAACTGAATTACAAAACAGAACAGAGTCACACATGCAGAAAACACACTATGGCTGCTTAACGGGAAAGGTGAGGTGGGGTGATACATAAAACAAGGGTATCAAATTAGCTCAGATACCGTTCCATAAACCCAATATGTAATAGACAAGACCTACTCCTTGCTCAGAGAACTGGACTCAACACGCCCTATTCACCGCACAAGAATATATCTGACTAATAATAATCGTAAAACCTATGTATTGATATCTCTCTGTTAGTGTGTCAAGTGGGTGTAAAGCGGCATAAACACAGCAGTGAAAAGCAGCTAAACCCCATTATAAAAATAAATTACTTTGAAACACCCATGAAACAAAGACAGTGAAAGAGAGAGAAATTCTTACACAATGCGTTCAGGGGCTGTGATGCAACCTGGATTGACCATATCTAGACGCACAGCTGGATGAGACATAAGGGTGGACACTCTTGGGGCTGAGAGGTTTGGTGAGGTTGGGTGAGCAAACGCAGACCCTTTAAAGGAATACTGCGTGGTACCCATCGCATGGGTCCCAAATCTCCAGGTTCAAGGGCATCTTCCTACATCAAAAACATGCATGAGAAACCCAGAAGATGGTACACCGTGTGATGGGGAAAGGTTTCTAAAACGCACCTCATTTCTCATCTCCTTGTGCCCGGGTTCGCCATTCCAGCCGCTTTATTAGCAAGCTCCCTACTTGGAGCATCAGCACCTTTAACCTCCTGTTCCATACAGGTTGCAATTTGTCCTGAGGATAAACGGGAAGACGTGGAACCAACGAGAGACTAGCTCTTGGTGTTGGGACAGGCACAGGTCACTCTATTTTCCCATCAGAAAGAAGAATTAACCACAGGCTCAGCCTGCCCCCCGGAACCAGAACAGGGCCTGAAGCCATTCTGCGATTTTGCGGCCAGCTCCCATAAAAACGAGTTGTAAAATGGAGGTTCAGGGCACTGCAATTCACAAACCTGCAGAGTTATAAATGATAACTCTCGTCCACAAATATATTGAGGGAAGGCAAAGAAGAGGATTTGAAATCAAGGCAGAATTGCAGGAAACAGATTTCAGGAGGTAGATACGAATCGCCTTTAAAGCACATGAAAAGCGGCAAAACGTTGACAATGATGCCCTTGGCCAAAAAGGGCGTATGCGTTTTTTCCTGAATATATTCAGGAAAAAACGCATACGCCCTTTTTGGCCAACCAAGCCACCTGGAAAGGCAAATCAGCGCTACAAAGAAGTCTCGCTTCCCATCGGTCAAAAGGGCCATGCTGAAAAAAGTGTCAAAACCAGAAATGCAGGACAGGCCATGGAGAAATGGGAGCCTTGCTACACTGATGGGCGGGATGTAAATTGCCAAGAGCCACTCTGGAGAAGTGTCCGGTGAGTCCTGAAACATCTGAAAAACACAGCTTAGAGAGCATAGGGCACTTCCACTCATGGGGGTATAAATTGGGAAAATTAAAAATCAGCAAGACACAAGCACCCCAAAGTTTAGGGCTGCTCTGTTGACCAGGACCTCCACTTCATTCCACCTTAAATATCCCAGGAAAGAGAAAAATGGATAAAGAAGTTGTGGTCCTTATGTACATTGGGATATCACTCAGCCAGGAAATCAATGTCGTAAGGTTAGTAGCAGCATGATGAGTGGATTTAGGTACGACGATTCTAAGTGAAATAAGTCACACAGAAAAGGACACTTCTCATAAGGTATCACTGATAGAGGGAATGTAAAAACCGTTACACTTGAACTGAATTACAAAACAGAACAGAGTCACACATGCAGAAAACACACTATGGCTGCTTAACGGGAAAGGTGAGGTGGGGTGATACATAAAACAAGGGTATCAAATTAGCTCAGATACCGTTCCATAAACCCAATATGTAATAGACAAGACCTACTCCTTGCTCAGAGAACTGGACTCAACACGCCCTATTCACCGCACAAGAATATATCTGACTAATAATAATCGTAAAACCTATGTATTGATATCTCTCTGTTAGTGTGTCAAGTGGGTGTAAAGCGGCATAAACACAGCAGTGAAAAGCAGCTAAACCCCATTATAAAAATAAATTACTTTGAAACACCCATGAAACAAAGACAGTGAAAGAGAGAGAAATTCTTACACAATGCGTTCAGGGGCTGTGATGCAACCTGGATTGACCATATCTAGACGCACAGCTGGATGAGACATAAGGGTGGACACTCTTGGGGCTGAGAGGTTTGGTGAGGTTGGGTGAGCAAACGCAGACCCTTTAAAGGAATACTGCGTGGTACCCATCGCATGGGTCCCAAATCTCCAGGTTCAAGGGCATCTTCCTACATCAAAAACATGCATGAGAAACCCAGAAGATGGTACACCGTGTGATGGGGAAAGGTTTCTAAAACGCACCTCATTTCTCATCTCCTTGTGCCCGGGTTCGCCATTCCAGCCGCTTTACTAGCAAGCTCCCTACTTGGAGCATCAGCACCTTTAACCTCCTGTTCCATACAGGTTGCAATTTGTCCTGAGGATAAACGGGAAGACGTGGAACCAACGAGAGACTAGCTCTTGGTGTTGGGACAGGCACAGGTCACTCTATTTTCCCATCAGAAAGAAGAATTAACCACAGGCTCAGCCTGCCCCCCGGAACCAGAACAGGGCCTGAAGCCATTCTGCGAATTTGCGGCCAGCTCCCATAAAAACGAGTTGTAAAATGGAGGTTCAGGGCACTGCAATTCACAAACCTGCAGAGTTATAAATGATAACTCTCGTCCACAAATATATTGAGGGAAGGCAAAGAAGAGGATTTGAAATCAAGGCAGAATTGCAGGAAACAGATTTCAGGAGGTAGATACGAATCGCCTTTAAAGCACATGAAAAGCGGCAAAACGTTGACAATGATGCCCTTGGCCAAAAAGGGCGTATGCGTTTTTTCCTGAATATATTCAGGAAAAAACGCATACGCCCTTTTTGGCCAACCAAGCCACCTGGAAAGGCAAATCAGCGCTACAAAGAAGTCTCGCTTCCCATCGGTCAAAAGGGCCATGCTGAAAAAAGTGTCAAAACCAGAAATGCAGGACAGGCCATGGAGAAATGGGAGCCTTGCTACACTGATGGGCGGGATGTAAATTGCCAAGAGCCACTCTGGAGAAGTGTCCGGTGAGTCCTGAAACATCTGAAAAACACAGCTTAGAGAGCATAGGGCACTTCCACTCATGGGGGTATAAATTGGGAAAATTAAAAATCAGCAAGACACAAGCACCCCAAAGTTTAGGGCTGCTCTGTTGACCAGGACCTCCACTTCATTCCACCTTAAATATCCCAGGAAAGAGAAAAATGGATAAAGAAGTTGTGGTCCTTATGTACATTGGGATATCACTCAGCCAGGAAATCAATGTCGTAAGGTTAGTAGCAGCATGATGAGTGGATTTAGGTACGACGATTCTAAGTGAAATAAGTCACACAGAAAAGGACACTTCTCATAAGGTATCACTGATAGAGGGAATGTAAAAACCGTTACACTTGAACTGAATTACAAAACAGAACAGAGTCACACATGCAGAAAACACACTATGGCTGCTTAACGGGAAAGGTGAGGTGGGGTGATACATAAAACAAGGGTATCAAATTAGCTCAGATACCGTTCCATAAACCCAATATGTAATAGACAAGACCTACTCCTTGCTCAGAGAACTGGACTCAACACGCCCTATTCACCGCACAAGAATATATCTGACTAATAATAATCGTAAAACCTATGTATTGATATCTCTCTGTTAGTGTGTCAAGTGGGTGTAAAGCGGCATAAACACAGCAGTGAAAAGCAGCTAAACCCCATTATAAAAATAAATTACTTTGAAACACCCATGAAACAAAGACAGTGAAAGAGAGAGAAATTCTTACACAATGCGTTCAGGGGCTGTGATGCAACCTGGATTGACCATATCTAGACGCACAGCTGGATGAGACATAAGGGTGGACACTCTTGGGGCTGAGAGGTTTGGTGAGGTTGGGTGAGCAAACGCAGACCCTTTAAAGGAATACTGCGTGGTACCCATCGCATGGGTCCCAAATCTCCAGGTTCAAGGGCATCTTCCTACATCAAAAACATGCATGAGAAACCCAGAAGATGGTACACCGTGTGATGGGGAAAGGTTTCTAAAACGCACCTCATTTCTCATCTCCTTGTGCCCGGGTTCGCCATTCCAGCCGCTTTACTAGCAAGCTCCCTACTTGGAGCATCAGCACCTTTAACCTCCTGTTCCATACAGGTTGCAATTTGTCCTGAGGATAAACGGGAAGACGTGGAACCAACGAGAGACTAGCTCTTGGTGTTGGGACAGGCACAGGTCACTCTATTTTCCCATCAGAAAGAAGAATTAACCACAGGCTCAGCCTGCCCCCCGGAACCAGAACAGGGCCTGAAGCCATTCTGCGATTTTGCGGCCAGCTCCCATAAAAACGAGTTGTAAAATGGAGGTTCAGGGCACTGCAATTCACAAACCTGCAGAGTTATAAATGAGAACTCTCGTCCACAAATATATTGAGGGAAGGCAAAGAAGAGGATTTGAAATCAAGGCAGAATTGCAGGAAACAGATTTCAGGAGGTAGATACGAATCGCCTTTAAAGCACATGAAAAGCGGCAAAACGTTGACAATGATGCCCTTGGCCAAAAAGGGCGTATGCGTTTTTTCCTGAATATATTCAGGAAAAAACGCATACGCCCTTTTTGGCCAACCAAGCCACCTGGAAAGGCAAATCAGCGCTACAAAGAAGTCTCGCTTCCCATCGGTCAAAAGGGCCATGCTGAAAAAAGTGTCAAAACCAGAAATGCAGGACAGGCCATGGAGAAATGGGAGCCTTGCTACACTGATGGGCGGGATGTAAATTGCCAAGAGCCACTCCGGAGAAGTGTCCGGTTTGTCCTGAAACATCTGAAAAACACAGCTTAGAGAGCATAGGGCACTTCCACTCATGGGGGTATAAATTGGGAAAATTAAAAATCAGCAAGACACAAGCACCCCAAAGTTTAGGGCTGCTCTGTTGACCAGGACCTCCACTTCATTCCACCTTAAATATCCCAGGAAAGAGAAAAATGGAGAAAGAAGTTGTGGTCCTTATGTACATTGGAATATCACTCAGCCAGGAAATCAATGTCGTAAGGTTAGTAGCAGCATGATGAGTGGATTTAGGTACGACGATTCTAAGTGAAATAAGTCACACAGAAAAGGACACTTCTCATAAGGTATCACTGATAGAGGGAATGTAAAAACCGTTACACTTGAACTGAATTACAAAACAGAACAGAGTCACACATGCAGAAAACACACTATGGCTGCTTAACGGGAAAGGTGAGGTGGGGTGATACATAAAACAAGGGTATCAAATTAGCTCAGATACCGTTCCATAAACCCAATATGTAATAGACAAGACCTACTCCTTGCTCAGAGAACTGGACTCAACACGCCCTATTCACCGCACAAGAATATATCTGACTAATAATAATCGTAAAACCTATGTATTGATATCTCTCTGTTAGTGTGTCAAGTGGGTGTAAAGCGGCATAAACACAGCAGTGAAAAGCAGCTAAACCCCATTATAAAAATAAATTACTTTGAAACACCCATGAAACAAAGACAGTGAAAGAGAGAGAAATTCTTACACAATGCGTTCAGGGGCTGTGATGCAACCTGGATTGACCATATCTAGACGCACAGCTGGATGAGACATAAGGGTGGACACTCTTGGGGCTGAGAGGTTTGGTGAGGTTGGGTGAGCAAACGCAGACCCTTTAAAGGAATACTGCGTGGTACCCATCGCATGGGTCCCAAATCTCCAGGTTCAAGGGCATCTTCCTACATCAAAAACATGCATGAGAAACCCAGAAGATGGTACACCGTGTGATGGGGAAAGGTTTCTAAAACGCACCTCATTTCTCATCTCCTTGTGCCCGGGTTCGCCATTCCAGCCGCTTTATTAGCAAGCTCCCTACTTGGAGCATCAGCACCTTTAACCTCCTGTTCCATACAGGTTGCAATTTGTCCTGAGGATAAACGGGAAGACGTGGAACCAACGAGAGACTAGCTCTTGGTGTTGGGACAGGCACAGGTCACTCTATTTTCCCATCAGAAAGAAGAATTAACCACAGGCTCAGCCTGCCCCCCGGAACCAGAACAGGGCCTGAAGCCATTCTGCGATTTTGCGGCCAGCTCCCATAAAAACGAGTTGTAAAATGGAGGTTCAGGGCACTGCAATTCACAAACCTGCAGAGTTATAAATGATAACTCTCGTCCACAAATATATTGAGGGAAGGCAAAGAAGAGGATTTGAAATCAAGGCAGAATTGCAGGAAACAGATTTCAGGAGGTAGATACGAATCGCCTTTAAAGCACATGAAAAGCGGCAAAACGTTGACAATGATGCCCTTGGCCAAAAAGGGCGTATGCGTTTTTTCCTGAATATATTCAGGAAAAAACGCATACGCCCTTTTTGGCCAACCAAGCCACCTGGAAAGGCAAATCAGCGCTACAAAGAAGTCTCGCTTCCCATCGGTCAAAAGGGCCATGCTGAAAAAAGTGTCAAAACCAGAAATGCAGGACAGGCCATGGAGAAATGGGAGCCTTGCTACACTGATGGGCGGGATGTAAATTGCCAAGAGCCACTCTGGAGAAGTGTCCGGTGAGTCCTGAAACATCTGAAAAACACAGCTTAGAGAGCATAGGGCACTTCCACTCATGGGGGTATAAATTGGGAAAATTAAAAATCAGCAAGACACAAGCACCCCAAAGTTTAGGGCTGCTCTGTTGACCAGGACCTCCACTTCATTCCACCTTAAATATCCCAGGAAAGAGAAAAATGGATAAAGAAGTTGTGGTCCTTATGTACATTGGGATATCACTCAGCCAGGAAATCAATGTCGTAAGGTTAGTAGCAGCATGATGAGTGGATTTAGGTACGACGATTCTAAGTGAAATAAGTCACACAGAAAAGGACACTTCTCATAAGGTATCACTGATAGAGGGAATGTAAAAACCGTTACACTTGAACTGAATTACAAAACAGAACAGAGTCACACATGCAGAAAACACACTATGGCTGCTTAACGGGAAAGGTGAGGTGGGGTGATACATAAAACAAGGGTATCAAATTAGCTCAGATACCGTTCCATAAACCCAATATGTAATAGACAAGACCTACTCCTTGCTCAGAGAACTGGACTCAACACGCCCTATTCACCGCACAAGAATATATCTGACTAATAATAATCGTAAAACCTATGTATTGATATCTCTCTGTTAGTGTGTCAAGTGGGTGTAAAGCGGCATAAACACAGCAGTGAAAAGCAGCTAAACCCCATTATAAAAATAAATTACTTTGAAACACCCATGAAACAAAGACAGTGAAAGAGAGAGAAATTCTTACACAATGCGTTCAGGGGCTGTGATGCAACCTGGATTGACCATATCTAGACGCACAGCTGGATGAGACATAAGGGTGGACACTCTTGGGGCTGAGAGGTTTGGTGAGGTTGGGTGAGCAAACGCAGACCCTTTAAAGGAATACTGCGTGGTACCCATCGCATGGGTCCCAAATCTCCAGGTTCAAGGGCATCTTCCTACATCAAAAACATGCATGAGAAACCCAGAAGATGGTACACCGTGTGATGGGGAAAGGTTTCTAAAACGCACCTCATTTCTCATCTCCTTGTGCCCGGGTTCGCCATTCCAGCCGCTTTACTAGCAAGCTCCCTACTTGGAGCATCAGCACCTTTAACCTCCTGTTCCATACAGGTTGCAATTTGTCCTGAGGATAAACGGGAAGACGTGGAACCAACGAGAGACTAGCTCTTGGTGTTGGGACAGGCACAGGTCACTCTATTTTCCCATCAGAAAGAAGAATTAACCACAGGCTCAGCCTGCCCCCCGGAACCAGAACAGGGCCTGAAGCCATTCTGCGATTTTGCGGCCAGCTCCCATAAAAACGAGTTGTAAAATGGAGGTTCAGGGCACTGCAATTCACAAACCTGCAGAGTTATAAATGATAACTCTCGTCCACAAATATATTGAGGGAAGGCAAAGAAGAGGATTTGAAATCAAGGCAGAATTGCAGGAAACAGATTTCAGGAGGTAGATACGAATCGCCTTTAAAGCACATGAAAAGCGGCAAAACGTTGACAATGATGCCCTTGGCCAAAAAGGGCGTATGCGTTTTTTCCTGAATATATTCAGGAAAAAACGCATACGCCCTTTTTGGCCAACCAAGCCACCTGGAAAGGCAAATCAGCGCTACAAAGAAGTCTCGCTTCCCATCGGTCAAAAGGGCCATGCTGAAAAAAGTGTCAAAACCAGAAATGCAGGACAGGCCATGGAGAAATGGGAGCCTTGCTACACTGATGGGCGGGATGTAAATTGCCAAGAGCCACTCTGGAGAAGTGTCCGGTGAGTCCTGAAACATCTGAAAAACACAGCTTAGAGAGCATAGGGCACTTCCACTCATGGGGGTATAAATTGGGAAAATTAAAAATCAGCAAGACACAAGCACCCCAAAGTTTAGGGCTGCTCTGTTGACCAGGACCTCCACTTCATTCCACCTTAAATATCCCAGGAAAGAGAAAAATGGATAAAGAAGTTGTGGTCCTTATGTACATTGGGATATCACTCAGCCAGGAAATCAATGTCGTAAGGTTAGTAGCAGCATGATGAGTGGATTTAGGTACGACGATTCTAAGTGAAATAAGTCACACAGAAAAGGACACTTCTCATAAGGTATCACTGATAGAGGGAATGTAAAAACCGTTACACTTGAACTGAATTACAAAACAGAACAGAGTCACACATGCAGAAAACACACTATGGCTGCTTAACGGGAAAGGTGAGGTGGGGTGATACATAAAACAAGGGTATCAAATTAGCTCAGATACCGTTCCATAAACCCAATATGTAATAGACAAGACCTACTCCTTGCTCAGAGAACTGGACTCAACACGCCCTATTCACCGCACAAGAATATATCTGACTAATAATAATCGTAAAACCTATGTATTGATATCTCTCTGTTAGTGTGTCAAGTGGGTGTAAAGCGGCATAAACACAGCAGTGAAAAGCAGCTAAACCCCATTATAAAAATAAATTACTTTGAAACACCCATGAAACAAAGACAGTGAAAGAGAGAGAAATTCTTACACAATGCGTTCAGGGGCTGTGATGCAACCTGGATTGACCATATCTAGACGCACAGCTGGATGAGACATAAGGGTGGACACTCTTGGGGCTGAGAGGTTTGGTGAGGTTGGGTGAGCAAACGCAGACCCTTTAAAGGAATACTGCGTGGTACCCATCGCATGGGTCCCAAATCTCCAGGTTCAAGGGCATCTTCCTACATCAAAAACATGCATGAGAAACCCAGAAGATGGTACACCGTGTGATGGGGAAAGGTTTCTAAAACGCACCTCATTTCTCATCTCCTTGTGCCCGGGTTCGCCATTCCAGCCGCTTTACTAGCAAGCTCCCTACTTGGAGCATCAGCACCTTTAACCTCCTGTTCCATACAGGTTGCAATTTGTCCTGAGGATAAACGGGAAGACGTGGAACCAACGAGAGACTAGCTCTTGGTGTTGGGACAGGCACAGGTCACTCTATTTTCCCATCAGAAAGAAGAATTAACCACAGGCTCAGCCTGCCCCCCGGAACCAGAACAGGGCCTGAAGCCATTCTGCGATTTTGCGGCCAGCTCCCATAAAAACGAGTTGTAAAATGGAGGTTCAGGGCACTGCAATTCACAAACCTGCAGAGTTATAAATGATAACTCTCGTCCACAAATATATTGAGGGAAGGCAAAGAAGAGGATTTGAAATCAAGGCAGAATTGCAGGAAACAGATTTCAGGAGGTAGATACGAATCGCCTTTAAAGCACATGAAAAGCGGCAAAACGTTGACAATGATGCCCTTGGCCAAAAAGGGCGTATGCGTTTTTTCCTGAATATATTCAGGAAAAAACGCATACGCCCTTTTTGGCCAACCAAGCCACCTGGAAAGGCAAATCAGCGCTACAAAGAAGTCTCGCTTCCCATCGGTCAAAAGGGCCATGCTGAAAAAAGTGTCAAAACCAGAAATGCAGGACAGGCCATGGAGAAATGGGAGCCTTGCTACACTGATGGGCGGGATGTAAATTGCCAAGAGCCACTCCGGAGAAGTGTCTGGTTTGTCCTGAAACATCTGAAAAACACAGCTTAGAGAGCATAGGGCACTTCCACTCATGGGGGTATAAATTGGGAAAATTAAAAATCAGCAAGACACAAGCACCCCAAAGTTTAGGGCTGCTCTGTTGACCAGGACCTCCACTTCATTCCACCTTAAATATCCCAGGAAAGAGAAAAATGGATAAAGAAGTTGTGGTCGTTATGTACAATGGAATATCACTCAGCCAGGAAATCAATGTCGTAAGGTTAGTAGCAGCATGATGAGTGGATTTAGGTACGACGATTCTAAGTGAAATAAGTCACACAGAAAAGGACACTTCTCATAAGGTATCACTGATAGAGGGAATGTAAAAACCGTTACACTTGAACTGAATTACAAAACAGAACAGAGTCACACATGCAGAAAACACACTATGGCTGCTTAACGGGAAAGGTGAGGTGGGGTGATACATAAAACAAGGGTATCAAATTAGCTCAGATACCGTTCCATAAACCCAATATGTAATAGACAAGACCTACTCCTTGCTCAGAGAACTGGACTCAACACGCCCTATTCACCGCACAAGAATATATCTGACTAATAATAATCGTAAAACCTATGTATTGATATCTCTCTGTTAGTGTGTCAAGTGGGTGTAAAGCGGCATAAACACAGCAGTGAAAAGCAGCTAAACCCCATTATAAAAATAAATTACTTTGAAACACCCATGAAACAAAGACAGTGAAAGAGAGAGAAATTCTTACACAATGCGTTCAGGGGCTGTGATGCAACCTGGATTGACCATATCTAGACGCACAGCTGGATGAGACATAAGGGTGGACACTCTTGGGGCTGAGAGGTTTGGTGAGGTTGGGTGAGCAAACGCAGACCCTTTAAAGGAATACTGCGTGGTACCCATCGCATGGGTCCCAAATCTCCAGGTTCAAGGGCATCTTCCTACATCAAAAACATGCATGAGAAACCCAGAAGATGGTACACCGTGTGATGGGGAAAGGTTTCTAAAACGCACCTCATTTCTCATCTCCTTGTGCCCGGGTTCGCCATTCCAGCCGCTTTATTAGCAAGCTCCCTACTTGGAGCATCAGCACCTTTAACCTCCTGTTCCATACAGGTTGCAATTTGTCCTGAGGATAAACGGGAAGACGTGGAACCAACGAGAGACTAGCTCTTGGTGTTGGGACAGGCACAGGTCACTCTATTTTCCCATCAGAAAGAAGAATTAACCACAGGCTCAGCCTGCCCCCCGGAACCAGAACAGGGCCTGAAGCCATTCTGCGATTTTGCGGCCAGCTCCCATAAAAACGAGTTGTAAAATGGAGGTTCAGGGCACTGCAATTCACAAACCTGCAGAGTTATAAATGATAACTCTCGTCCACAAATATATTGAGGGAAGGCAAAGAAGAGGATTTGAAATCAAGGCAGAATTGCAGGAAACAGATTTCAGGAGGTAGATACGAATCGCCTTTAAAGCACATGAAAAGCGGCAAAACGTTGACAATGATGCCCTTGGCCAAAAAGGGCGTATGCGTTTTTTCCTGAATATATTCAGGAAAAAACGCATACGCCCTTTTTGGCCAACCAAGCCACCTGGAAAGGCAAATCAGCGCTACAAAGAAGTCTCGCTTCCCATCGGTCAAAAGGGCCATGCTGAAAAAAGTGTCAAAACCAGAAATGCAGGACAGGCCATGGAGAAATGGGAGCCTTGCTACACTGATGGGCGGGATGTAAATTGCCAAGAGCCACTCCGGAGAAGTGTCCGGTTTGTCCTGAAACATCTGAAAAACACAGCTTAGAGAGCATAGGGCACTTCCACTCATGGGGGTATAAATTGGGAAAATTAAAAATCAGCAAGACACAAGCACCCCAAAGTTTAGGGCTGCTCTGTTGACCAGGACCTCCACTTCATTCCACCTTAAATATCCCAGGAAAGAGAAAAATGGATAAAGAAGTTGTGGTCGTTATGTACAATGGAATATCACTCAGCCAGGAAATCAATGTCGTAAGGTTAGTAGCAGCATGATGAGTGGATTTAGGTACGACGATTCTAAGTGAAATAAGTCACACAGAAAAGGACACTTCTCATAAGGTATCACTGATAGAGGGAATGTAAAAACCGTTACACTTGAACTGAATTACAAAACAGAACAGAGTCACACATGCAGAAAACACACTATGGCTGCTTAACGGGAAAGGTGAGGTGGGGTGATACATAAAACAAGGGTATCAAATTAGCTCAGATACCGTTCCATAAACCCAATATGTAATAGACAAGACCTACTCCTTGCTCAGAGAACTGGACTCAACACGCCCTATTCACCGCACAAGAATATATCTGACTAATAATAATCGTAAAACCTATGTATTGATATCTCTCTGTTAGTGTGTCAAGTGGGTGTAAAGCGGCATAAACACAGCAGTGAAAAGCAGCTAAACCCCATTATAAAAATAAATTACTTTGAAACACCCATGAAACAAAGACAGTGAAAGAGAGAGAAATTCTTACACAATGCGTTCAGGGGCTGTGATGCAACCTGGATTGACCATATCTAGACGCACAGCTGGATGAGACATAAGGGTGGACACTCTTGGGGCTGAGAGGTTTGGTGAGGTTGGGTGAGCAAACGCAGACCCTTTAAAGGAATACTGCGTGGTACCCATCGCATGGGTCCCAAATCTCCAGGTTCAAGGGCATCTTCCTACATCAAAAACATGCATGAGAAACCCAGAAGATGGTACACCGTGTGATGGGGAAAGGTTTCTAAAACGCACCTCATTTCTCATCTCCTTGTGCCCGGGTTCGCCATTCCAGCCGCTTTATTAGCAAGCTCCCTACTTGGAGCATCAGCACCTTTAACCTCCTGTTCCATACAGGTTGCAATTTGTCCTGAGGATAAACGGGAAGACGTGGAACCAACGAGAGACTAGCTCTTGGTGTTGGGACAGGCACAGGTCACTCTATTTTCCCATCAGAAAGAAGAATTAACCACAGGCTCAGCCTGCCCCCCGGAACCAGAACAGGGCCTGAAGCCATTCTGCGATTTTGCGGCCAGCTCCCATAAAAACGAGTTGTAAAATGGAGGTTCAGGGCACTGCAATTCACAAACCTGCAGAGTTATAAATGATAACTCTCGTCCACAAATATATTGAGGGAAGGCAAAGAAGAGGATTTGAAATCAAGGCAGAATTGCAGGAAACAGATTTCAGGAGGTAGATACGAATCGCCTTTAAAGCACATGAAAAGCGGCAAAACGTTGACAATGATGCCCTTGGCCAAAAAGGGCGTATGCGTTTTTTCCTGAATATATTCAGGAAAAAACGCATACGCCCTTTTTGGCCAACCAAGCCACCTGGAAAGGCAAATCAGCGCTACAAAGAAGTCTCGCTTCCCATCGGTCAAAAGGGCCATGCTGAAAAAAGTGTCAAAACCAGAAATGCAGGACAGGCCATGGAGAAATGGGAGCCTTGCTACACTGATGGGCGGGATGTAAATTGCCAAGAGCCACTCTGGAGAAGTGTCCGGTGAGTCCTGAAACATCTGAAAAACACAGCTTAGAGAGCATAGGGCACTTCCACTCATGGGGGTATAAATTGGGAAAATTAAAAATCAGCAAGACACAAGCACCCCAAAGTTTAGGGCTGCTCTGTTGACCAGGACCTCCACTTCATTCCACCTTAAATATCCCAGGAAAGAGAAAAATGGATAAAGAAGTTGTGGTCCTTATGTACATTGGGATATCACTCAGCCAGGAAATCAATGTCGTAAGGTTAGTAGCAGCATGATGAGTGGATTTAGGTACGACGATTCTAAGTGAAATAAGTCACACAGAAAAGGACACTTCTCATAAGGTATCACTGATAGAGGGAATGTAAAAACCGTTACACTTGAACTGAATTACAAAACAGAACAGAGTCACACATGCAGAAAACACACTATGGCTGCTTAACGGGAAAGGTGAGGTGGGGTGATACATAAAACAAGGGTATCAAATTAGCTCAGATACCGTTCCATAAACCCAATATGTAATAGACAAGACCTACTCCTTGCTCAGAGAACTGGACTCAACACGCCCTATTCACCGCACAAGAATATATCTGACTAATAATAATCGTAAAACCTATGTATTGATATCTCTCTGTTAGTGTGTCAAGTGGGTGTAAAGCGGCATAAACACAGCAGTGAAAAGCAGCTAAACCCCATTATAAAAATAAATTACTTTGAAACACCCATGAAACAAAGACAGTGAAAGAGAGAGAAATTCTTACACAATGCGTTCAGGGGCTGTGATGCAACCTGGATTGACCATATCTAGACGCACAGCTGGATGAGACATAAGGGTGGACACTCTTGGGGCTGAGAGGTTTGGTGAGGTTGGGTGAGCAAACGCAGACCCTTTAAAGGAATACTGCGTGGTACCCATCGCATGGGTCCCAAATCTCCAGGTTCAAGGGCATCTTCCTACATCAAAAACATGCATGAGAAACCCAGAAGATGGTACACCGTGTGATGGGGAAAGGTTTCTAAAACGCACCTCATTTCTCATCTCCTTGTGCCCGGGTTCGCCATTCCAGCCGCTTTACTAGCAAGCTCCCTACTTGGAGCATCAGCACCTTTAACCTCCTGTTCCATACAGGTTGCAATTTGTCCTGAGGATAAACGGGAAGACGTGGAACCAACGAGAGACTAGCTCTTGGTGTTGGGACAGGCACAGGTCACTCTATTTTCCCATCAGAAAGAAGAATTAACCACAGGCTCAGCCTGCCCCCCGGAACCAGAACAGGGCCTGAAGCCATTCTGCGAATTTGCGGCCAGCTCCCATAAAAACGAGTTGTAAAATGGAGGTTCAGGGCACTGCAATTCACAAACCTGCAGAGTTATAAATGATAACTCTCGTCCACAAATATATTGAGGGAAGGCAAAGAAGAGGATTTGAAATCAAGGCAGAATTGCAGGAAACAGATTTCAGGAGGTAGTTACGAATCGCCTTTAAAGCACATGAAAAGCGGCAAAACGTTGACAATGATGCCCTTGGCCAAAAAGGGCGTATGCGTTTTTTCCTGAATATATTCAGGAAAAAACGCATACGCCCTTTTTGGCCAACCAAGCCACCTGGAAAGGCAAATCAGCGCTACAAAGAAGTCTCGCTTCCCATCGGTCAAAAGGGCCATGCTGAAAAAAGTGTCAAAACCAGAAATGCAGGACAGGCCATGGAGAAATGGGAGCCTTGCTACACTGATGGGCGGGATGTAAATTGCCAAGAGCCACTCTGGAGAAGTGTCCGGTGAGTCCTGAAACATCTGAAAAACACAGCTTAGAGAGCATAGGGCACTTCCACTCATGGGGGTATAAATTGGGAAAATTAAAAATCAGCAAGACACAAGCACCCCAAAGTTTAGGGCTGCTCTGTTGACCAGGACCTCCACTTCATTCCACCTTAAATATCCCAGGAAAGAGAAAAATGGATAAAGAAGTTGTGGTCCTTATGTACATTGGGATATCACTCAGCCAGGAAATCAATGTCGTAAGGTTAGTAGCAGCATGATGAGTGGATTTAGGTACGACGATTCTAAGTGAAATAAGTCACACAGAAAAGGACACTTCTCATAAGGTATCACTTTTAGAGGGAATGTAAAAACCGTTACACTTGAACTGAATTACAAAACAGAACAGAGTCACAAATGCAGAAAACACACTATGGCTGCTTAACGGGAAAGGTGAGGTGGGGTGATACATAAAACAAGGGTATCAAATTAGCTCAGATACCGTTCCATAAACCCAATATGTAATAGACAAGACCTACTCCTTGCTCAGAGAACTGGACTCAACACGCCCTATTCACCGCACAAGAATATATCTGACTAATAATAATCGTAAAACCTATGTATTGATATCTCTCTGTTAGTGTGTCAAGTGGGTGTAAAGCGGCATAAACACAGCAGTGAAAAGCAGCTAAACCCCATTATAAAAATAAATTACTTTGAAACACCCATGAAACAAAGACAGTGAAAGAGAGAGAAATTCTTACACAATGCGTTCAGGGGCTGTGATGCAACCTGGATTGACCATATCTAGACGCACAGCTGGATGAGACATAAGGGTGGACACTCTTGGGGCTGAGAGGTTTGGTGAGGTTGGGTGAGCAAACGCAGACCCTTTAAAGGAATACTGCGTGGTACCCATCGCATGGGTCCCAAATCTCCAGGTTCAAGGGCATCTTCCTACATCAAAAACATGCATGAGAAACCCAGAAGATGGTACACCGTGTGATGGGGAAAGGTTTCTAAAACGCACCTCATTTCTCATCTCCTTGTGCCCGGGTTCGCCATTCCAGCCGCTTTACTAGCAAGCTCCCTACTTGGAGCATCAGCACCTTTAACCTCCTGTTCCATACAGGTTGCAATTTGTCCTGAGGATAAACGGGAAGACGTGGAACCAACGAGAGACTAGCTCTTGGTGTTGGGACAGGCACAGGTCACTCTATTTTCCCATCAGAAAGAAGAATTAACCACAGGCTCAGCCTGCCCCCCGGAACCAGAACAGGGCCTGAAGCCATTCTGCGAATTTGCGGCCAGCTCCCATAAAAACGAGTTGTAAAATGGAGGTTCAGGGCACTGCAATTCACAAACCTGCAGAGTTATAAATGATAACTCTCGTCCACAAATATATTGAGGGAAGGCAAAGAAGAGGATTTGAAATCAAGGCAGAATTGCAGGAAACAGATTTCAGGAGGTAGATACGAATCGCCTTTAAAGCACATGAAAAGCGGCAAAACGTTGACAATGATGCCCTTGGCCAAAAAGGGCGTATGCGTTTTTTCCTGAATATATTCAGGAAAAAACGCATACGCCCTTTTTGGCCAACCAAGCCACCTGGAAAGGCAAATCAGCGCTACAAAGAAGTCTCGCTTCCCATCGGTCAAAAGGGCCATGCTGAAAAAAGTGTCAAAACCAGAAATGCAGGACAGGCCATGGAGAAATGGGAGCCTTGCTACACTGATGGGCGGGATGTAAATTGCCAAGAGCCACTCTGGAGAAGTGTCCGGTGAGTCCTGAAACATCTGAAAAACACAGCTTAGAGAGCATAGGGCACTTCCACTCATGGGGGTATAAATTGGGAAAATGAAAAATCAGCAAGACACAAGCACCCCAAAGTTTAGGGCTGCTCTGTTGACCAGGACCTCCACTTCATTCCACCTTAAATATCCCAGGAAAGAGAAAAATGGATAAAGAAGTTGTGGTCCTTATGAACATTGGAATATCACTCAGCCAGGAAATCAATGTCGTAAGGTTAGTAGCAGCATGATGAGTGGATTTAGGTACGACGATTCTAAGTGAAATAAGTCACACAGAAAAGGACACTTCTCATAAGGTATCACTGATAGAGGGAATGTAAAAACCGTTACACTTGAACTGAATTACAAAACAGAACAGAGTCACACATGCAGAAAACACACTATGGCTGCTTAACGGGAAAGGTGAGGTGGGGTGATACATAAAACAAGGGTATCAAATTAGCTCAGATACCGTTCCATAAACCCAATATGTAATAGACAAGACCTACTCCTTGCTCAGAGAACTGGACTCAACACGCCCTATTCACCGCACAAGAATATATCTGACTAATAATAATCGTAAAACCTATGTATTGATATCTCTCTGTTAGTGTGTCAAGTGGGTGTAAAGCGGCATAAACACAGCAGTGAAAAGCAGCTAAACCCCATTATAAAAATAAATTACTTTGAAACACCCATGAAACAAAGACAGTGAAAGAGAGAGAAATTCTTACACAATGCGTTCAGGGGCTGTGATGCAACCTGGATTGACCATATCTAGACGCACAGCTGGATGAGACATAAGGGTGGACACTCTTGGGGCTGAGAGGTTTGGTGAGGTTGGGTGAGCAAACGCAGACCCTTTAAAGGAATACTGCGTGGTACCCATCGCATGGGTCCCAAATCTCCAGGTTCAAGGGCATCTTCCTACATCAAAAACATGCATGAGAAACCCAGAAGATGGTACACCGTGTGATGGGGAAAGGTTTCTAAAACGCACCTCATTTCTCATCTCCTTGTGCCCGGGTTCGCCATTCCAGCCGCTTTACTAGCAAGCTCCCTACTTGGAGCATCAGCACCTTTAACCTCCTGTTCCATACAGGTTGCAATTTGTCCTGAGGATAAACGGGAAGACGTGGAACCAACGAGAGACTAGCTCTTGGTGTTGGGACAGGCACAGGTCACTCTATTTTCCCATCAGAAAGAAGAATTAACCACAGGCTCAGCCTGCCCCCCGGAACCAGAACAGGGCCTGAAGCCATTCTGCGATTTTGCGGCCAGCTCCCATAAAAACGAGTTGTAAAATGGAGGTTCAGGGCACTGCAATTCACAAACCTGCAGAGTTATAAATGATAACTCTCGTCCACAAATATATTGAGGGAAGGCAAAGAAGAGGATTTGAAATCAAGGCAGAATTGCAGGAAACAGATTTCAGGAGGTAGATACGAATCGCCTTTAAAGCACATGAAAAGCGGCAAAACGTTGACAATGATGCCCTTGGCCAAAAAGGGCGTATGCGTTTTTTCCTGAATATATTCAGGAAAAAACGCATACGCCCTTTTTGGCCAACCAAGCCACCTGGAAAGGCAAATCAGCGCTACAAAGAAGTCTCGCTTCCCATCGGTCAAAAGGGCCATGCTGAAAAAAGTGTCAAAACCAGAAATGCAGGACAGGCCATGGAGAAATGGGAGCCTTGCTACACTGATGGGCGGGATGTAAATTGCCAAGAGCCACTCTGGAGAAGTGTCCGGTGAGTCCTGAAACATCTGAAAAACACAGCTTAGAGAGCATAGGGCACTTCCACTCATGGGGGTATAAATTGGGAAAATTAAAAATCAGCAAGACACAAGCACCCCAAAGTTTAGGGCTGCTCTGTTGACCAGGACCTCCACTTCATTCCACCTTAAATATCCCAGGAAAGAGAAAAATGGATAAAGAAGTTGTGGTCCTTATGTACAATGGAATATCACTCAGCCAGGAAATCAATGTCGTAAGGTTAGTAGCAGCATGATGAGTGGATTTAGGTATGACGATTCTAAGTGAAATAAGTCACACAGAAAAGGACACTTCTCATAAGGTATCACTGATAGAGGGAATGTAAAAACCGTTACACTTGAACTGAATTACAAAACAGAACAGAGTCACACATGCAGAAAACACACTATGGCTGCTTAACGGGAAAGGTGAGGTGGGGTGATACATAAAACAAGGGTATCAAATTAGCTCAGATACCGTTCCATAAACCCAATATGTAATAGACAAGACCTACTCCTTGCTCAGAGAACTGGACTCAACACGCCCTATTCACCGCACAAGAATATATCTGACTAATAATAATCGTAAAACCTATGTATTGATATCTCTCTGTTAGTGTGTCAAGTGGGTGTAAAGCGGCATAAACACAGCAGTGAAAAGCAGCTAAACCCCATTATAAAAATAAATTACTTTGAAACACCCATGAAACAAAGACAGTGAAAGAGAGAGAAATTCTTACACAATGCGTTCAGGGGCTGTGATGCAACCTGGATTGACCATATCTAGACGCACAGCTGGATGAGACATAAGGGTGGACACTCTTGGGGCTGAGAGGTTTGGTGAGGTTGGGTGAGCAAACGCAGACCCTTTAAAGGAATACTGCGTGGTACCCATCGCATGGGTCCCAAATCTCCAGGTTCAAGGGCATCTTCCTACATCAAAAACATGCATGAGAAACCCAGAAGATGGTACACCGTGTGATGGGGAAAGGTTTCTAAAACGCACCTCATTTCTCATCTCCTTGTGCCCGGGTTCGCCATTCCAGCCGCTTTACTAGCAAGCTCCCTACTTGGAGCATCAGCACCTTTAACCTCCTGTTCCATACAGGTTGCAATTTGTCCTGAGGATAAACGGGAAGACGTGGAACCAACGAGAGACTAGCTCTTGGTGTTGGGACAGGCACAGGTCACTCTATTTTCCCATCAGAAAGAAGAATTAACCACAGGCTCAGCCTGCCCCCCGGAACCAGAACAGGGCCTGAAGCCATTCTGCGATTTTGCGGCCAGCTCCCATAAAAACGAGTTGTAAAATGGAGGTTCAGGGCACTGCAATTCACAAACCTGCAGAGTTATAAATGATAACTCTCGTCCACAAATATATTGAGGGAAGGCAAAGAAGAGGATTTGAAATCAAGGCAGAATTGCAGGAAACAGATTTCAGGAGGTAGATACGAATCGCCTTTAAAGCACATGAAAAGCGGCAAAACGTTGACAATGATGCCCTTGGCCAAAAAGGGCGTATGCGTTTTTTCCTGAATATATTCAGGAAAAAACGCATACGCCCTTTTTGGCCAACCAAGCCACCTGGAAAGGCAAATCAGCGCTACAAAGAAGTCTCGCTTCCCATCGGTCAAAAGGGCCATGCTGAAAAAAGTGTCAAAACCAGAAATGCAGGACAGGCCATGGAGAAATGGGAGCCTTGCTACACTGATGGGCGGGATGTAAATTGCCAAGAGCCACTCTGGAGAAGTGTCCGGTGAGTCCTGAAACATCTGAAAAACACAGCTTAGAGAGCATAGGGCACTTCCACTCATGGGGGTATAAATTGGGAAAATGAAAAATCAGCAAGACACAAGCACCCCAAAGTTTAGGGCTGCTCTGTTGACCAGGACCTCCACTTCATTCCACCTTAAATATCCCAGGAAAGAGAAAAATGGATAAAGAAGTTGTGGTCCTTATGAACATTGGAATATCACTCAGCCAGGAAATCAATGTCGTAAGGTTAGTAGCAGCATGATGAGTGGATTTAGGTACGACGATTCTAAGTGAAATAAGTCACACAGAAAAGGACACTTCTCATAAGGTATCACTGATAGAGGGAATGTAAAAACCGTTACACTTGAACTGAATTACAAAACAGAACAGAGTCACACATGCAGAAAACACACTATGGCTGCTTAACGGGAAAGGTGAGGTGGGGTGATACATAAAACAAGGGTATCAAATTAGCTCAGATACCGTTCCATAAACCCAATATGTAATAGACAAGACCTACTCCTTGCTCAGAGAACTGGACTCAACACGCCCTATTCACCGCACAAGAATATATCTGACTAATAATAATCGTAAAACCTATGTATTGATATCTCTCTGTTAGTGTGTCTAGTGGGTGTAAAGCGGCATAAACACAGCAGTGAAAAGCAGCTAAACCCCATTATAAAAATAAATTACTTTGAAACACCCATGAAACAAAGACAGTGAAAGAGAGAGAAATTCTTACACAATGCGTTCAGGGGCTGTGATGCAACCTGGATTGACCATATCTAGACGCACAGCTGGATGAGACATAAGGGTGGACACTCTTGGGGCTGAGAGGTTTGGTGAGGTTGGGTGAGCAAACGCAGACCCTTTAAAGGAATACTGCGTGGTACCCATCGCATGGGTCCCAAATCTCCAGGTTCAAGGGCATCTTCCTACATCAAAAACATGCATGAGAAACCCAGAAGATGGTACACCGTGTGATGGGGAAAGGTTTCTAAAACGCACCTCATTTCTCATCTCCTTGTGCCCGGGTTCGCCATTCCAGCCGCTTTACTAGCAAGCTCCCTACTTGGAGCATCAGCACCTTTAACCTCCTGTTCCATACAGGTTGCAATTTGTCCTGAGGATAAACGGGAAGACGTGGAACCAACGAGAGACTAGCTCTTGGTGTTGGGACAGGCACAGGTCACTCTATTTTCCCATCAGAAAGAAGAATTAACCACAGGCTCAGCCTGCCCCCCGGAACCAGAACAGGGCCTGAAGCCATTCTGCGATTTTGCGGCCAGCTCCCATAAAAACGAGTTGTAAAATGGAGGTTCAGGGCACTGCAATTCACAAACCTGCAGAGTTATAAATGATAACTCTCGTCCACAAATATATTGAGGGAAGGCAAAGAAGAGGATTTGAAATCAAGGCAGAATTGCAGGAAACAGATTTCAGGAGGTAGATACGAATCGCCTTTAAAGCACATGAAAAGCGGCAAAACGTTGACAATGATGCCCTTGGCCAAAAAGGGCGTATGCGTTTTTTCCTGAATATATTCAGGAAAAAACGCATACGCCCTTTTTGGCCAACCAAGCCACCTGGAAAGGCAAATCAGCGCTACAAAGAAGTCTCGCTTCCCATCGGTCAAAAGGGCCATGCTGAAAAAAGTGTCAAAACCAGAAATGCAGGACAGGCCATGGAGAAATGGGAGCCTTGCTACACTGATGGGCGGGATGTAAATTGCCAAGAGCCACTCTGGAGAAGTGTCCGGTGAGTCCTGAAACATCTGAAAAACACAGCTTAGAGAGCATAGGGCACTTCCACTCATGGGGGTATAAATTGGGAAAATTAAAAATCAGCAAGACACAAGCACCCCAAAGTTTAGGGCTGCTCTGTTGACCAGGACCTCCACTTCATTCCACCTTAAATATCCCAGGAAAGAGAAAAATGGATAAAGAAGTTGTGGTCCTTATGTACAATGGAATATCACTCAGCCAGGAAATCAATGTCGTAAGGTTAGTAGCAGCATGATGAGTGGATTTAGGTATGACGATTCTAAGTGAAATAAGTCACACAGAAAAGGACACTTCTCATAAGGTATCACTGATAGAGGGAATGTAAAAACCGTTACACTTGAACTGAATTACAAAACAGAACAGAGTCACACATGCAGAAAACACACTATGGCTGCTTAACGGGAAAGGTGAGGTGGGGTGATACATAAAACAAGGGTATCAAATTAGCTCAGATACCGTTCCATAAACCCAATATGTAATAGACAAGACCTACTCCTTGCTCAGAGAACTGGACTCAACACGCCCTATTCACCGCACAAGAATATATCTGACTAATAATAATCGTAAAACCTATGTATTGATATCTCTCTGTTAGTGTGTCAAGTGGGTGTAAAGCGGCATAAACACAGCAGTGAAAAGCAGCTAAACCCCATTATAAAAATAAATTACTTTGAAACACCCATGAAACAAAGACAGTGAAAGAGAGAGAAATTCTTACACAATGCGTTCAGGGGCTGTGATGCAACCTGGATTGACCATATCTAGACGCACAGCTGGATGAGACATAAGGGTGGACACTCTTGGGGCTGAGAGGTTTGGTGAGGTTGGGTGAGCAAACGCAGACCCTTTAAAGGAATACTGCGTGGTACCCATCGCATGGGTCCCAAATCTCCAGGTTCAAGGGCATCTTCCTACATCAAAAACATGCATGAGAAACCCAGAAGATGGTACACCGTGTGATGGGGAAAGGTTTCTAAAACGCACCTCATTTCTCATCTCCTTGTGCCCGGGTTCGCCATTCCAGCCGCTTTACTAGCAAGCTCCCTACTTGGAGCATCAGCACCTTTAACCTCCTGTTCCATACAGGTTGCAATTTGTCCTGAGGATAAACGGGAAGACGTGGAACCAACGAGAGACTAGCTCTTGGTGTTGGGACAGGCACAGGTCACTCTATTTTCCCATCAGAAAGAAGAATTAACCACAGGCTCAGCCTGCCCCCCGGAACCAGAACAGGGCCTGAAGCCATTCTGCGATTTTGCGGCCAGCTCCCATAAAAACGAGTTGTAAAATGGAGGTTCAGGGCACTGCAATTCACAAACCTGCAGAGTTATAAATGATAACTCTCGTCCACAAATATATTGAGGGAAGGCAAAGAAGAGGATTTGAAATCAAGGCAGAATTGCAGGAAACAGATTTCAGGAGGTAGATACGAATCGCCTTTAAAGCACATGAAAAGCGGCAAAACGTTGACAATGATGCCCTTGGCCAAAAAGGGCGTATGCGTTTTTTCCTGAATATATTCAGGAAAAAACGCATACGCCCTTTTTGGCCAACCAAGCCACCTGGAAAGGCAAATCAGCGCTACAAAGAAGTCTCGCTTCCCATCGGTCAAAAGGGCCATGCTGAAAAAAGTGTCAAAACCAGAAATGCAGGACAGGCCATGGAGAAATGGGAGCCTTGCTACACTGATGGGCGGGATGTAAATTGCCAAGAGCCACTCTGGAGAAGTGTCCGGTGAGTCCTGAAACATCTGAAAAACACAGCTTAGAGAGCATAGGGCACTTCCACTCATGGGGGTATAAATTGGGAAAATTAAAAATCAGCAAGACACAAGCACCCCAAAGTTTAGGGCTGCTCTGTTGACCAGGACCTCCACTTCATTCCACCTTAAATATCCCAGGAAAGAGAAAAATGGATAAAGAAGTTGTGGTCCTTATGTACATTGGGATATCACTCAGCCAGGAAATCAATGTCGTAAGGTTAGTAGCAGCATGATGAGTGGATTTAGGTACGACGATTCTAAGTGAAATAAGTCACACAGAAAAGGACACTTCTCATAAGGTATCACTGATAGAGGGAATGTAAAAACCGTTACACTTGAACTGAATTACAAAACAGAACAGAGTCACACATGCAGAAAACACACTATGGCTGCTTAACGGGAAAGGTGAGGTGGGGTGATACATAAAACAAGGGTATCAAATTAGCTCAGATACCGTTCCATAAACCCAATATGTAATAGACAAGACCTACTCCTTGCTCAGAGAACTGGACTCAACACGCCCTATTCACCGCACAAGAATATATCTGACTAATAATAATCGTAAAACCTATGTATTGATATCTCTCTGTTAGTGTGTCAAGTGGGTGTAAAGCGGCATAAACACAGCAGTGAAAAGCAGCTAAACCCCATTATAAAAATAAATTACTTTGAAACACCCATGAAACAAAGACAGTGAAAGAGAGAGAAATTCTTACACAATGCGTTCAGGGGCTGTGATGCAACCTGGATTGACCATATCTAGACGCACAGCTGGATGAGACATAAGGGTGGACACTCTTGGGGCTGAGAGGTTTGGTGAGGTTGGGTGAGCAAACGCAGACCCTTTAAAGGAATACTGCGTGGTACCCATCGCATGGGTCCCAAATCTCCAGGTTCAAGGGCATCTTCCTACATCAAAAACATGCATGAGAAACCCAGAAGATGGTACACCGTGTGATGGGGAAAGGTTTCTAAAACGCACCTCATTTCTCATCTCCTTGTGCCCGGGTTCGCCATTCCAGCCGCTTTACTAGCAAGCTCCCTACTTGGAGCATCAGCACCTTTAACCTCCTGTTCCATACAGGTTGCAATTTGTCCTGAGGATAAACGGGAAGACGTGGAACCAACGAGAGACTAGCTCTTGGTGTTGGGACAGGCACAGGTCACTCTATTTTCCCATCAGAAAGAAGAATTAACCACAGGCTCAGCCTGCCCCCCGGAACCAGAACAGGGCCTGAAGCCATTCTGCGATTTTGCGGCCAGCTCCCATAAAAACGAGTTGTAAAATGGAGGTTCAGGGCACTGCAATTCACAAACCTGCAGAGTTATAAATGATAACTCCCGTCCACAAATATATTGAGGGAAGGCAAAGAAGAGGATTTGAAATCAAGGCAGAATTGCAGGAAACAGATTTCAGGAGGTAGATACGAATCGCCTTTAAAGCACATGAAAAGCGGCAAAACGTTGACAATGATGCCCTTGGCCAAAAAGGGCGTATGCGTTTTTTCCTGAATATATTCAGGAAAAAACGCATACGCCCTTTTTGGCCAACCAAGCCACCTGGAAAGGCAAATCAGCGCTACAAAGAAGTCTCGCTTCCCATCGGTCAAAAGGGCCATGCTGAAAAAAGTGTCAAAACCAGAAATGCAGGACAGGCCATGGAGAAATGGGAGCCTTGCTACACTGATGGGCGGGATGTAAATTGCCAAGAGCCACTCTGGAGAAGTGTCCGGTGAGTCCTGAAACATCTGAAAAACACAGCTTAGAGAGCATAGGGCACTTCCACTCATGGGGGTATAAATTGGGAAAATTAAAAATCAGCAAGACACAAGCACCCCAAAGTTTAGGGCTGCTCTGTTGACCAGGACCTCCACTTCATTCCACCTTAAATATCCCAGGAAAGAGAAAAATGGATAAAGAAGTTGTGGTCCTTATGTACAATGGAATATCACTCAGCCAGGAAATCAATGTCGTAAGGTTAGTAGCAGCATGATGAGTGGATTTAGGTATGACGATTCTAAGTGAAATAAGTCACACAGAAAAGGACACTTCTCATAAGGTATCACTGATAGAGGGAATGTAAAAACCGTTACACTTGAACTGAATTACAAAACAGAACAGAGTCACACATGCAGAAAACACACTATGGCTGCTTAACGGGAAAGGTGAGGTGGGGTGATACATAAAACAAGGGTATCAAATTAGCTCAGATACCGTTCCATAAACCCAATATGTAATAGACAAGACCTACTCCTTGCTCAGAGAACTGGACTCAACACGCCCTATTCACCGCACAAGAATATATCTGACTAATAATAATCGTAAAACCTATGTATTGATATCTCTCTGTTAGTGTGTCAAGTGGGTGTAAAGCGGCATAAACACAGCAGTGAAAAGCAGCTAAACCCCATTATAAAAATAAATTACTTTGAAACACCCATGAAACAAAGACAGTGAAAGAGAGAGAAATTCTTACACAATGCGTTCAGGGGCTGTGATGCAACCTGGATTGACCATATCTAGACGCACAGCTGGATGAGACATAAGGGTGGACACTCTTGGGGCTGAGAGGTTTGGTGAGGTTGGGTGAGCAAACGCAGACCCTTTAAAGGAATACTGCGTGGTACCCATCGCATGGGTCCCAAATCTCCAGGTTCAAGGGCATCTTCCTACATCAAAAACATGCATGAGAAACCCAGAAGATGGTACACCGTGTGATGGGGAAAGGTTTCTAAAACGCACCTCATTTCTCATCTCCTTGTGCCCGGGTTCGCCATTCCAGCCGCTTTACTAGCAAGCTCCCTACTTGGAGCATCAGCACCTTTAACCTCCTGTTCCATACAGGTTGCAATTTGTCCTGAGGATAAACGGGAAGACGTGGAACCAACGAGAGACTAGCTCTTGGTGTTGGGACAGGCACAGGTCACTCTATTTTCCCATCAGAAAGAAGAATTAACCACAGGCTCAGCCTGCCCCCCGGAACCAGAACAGGGCCTGAAGCCATTCTGCGATTTTGCGGCCAGCTCCCATAAAAACGAGTTGTAAAATGGAGGTTCAGGGCACTGCAATTCACAAACCTGCAGAGTTATAAATGAGAACTCTCGTCCACAAATATATTGAGGGAAGGCAAAGAAGAGGATTTGAAATCAAGGCAGAATTGCAGGAAACAGATTTCAGGAGGTAGATACGAATCGCCTTTAAAGCACATGAAAAGCGGCAAAACGTTGACAATGATGCCCTTGGCCAAAAAGGGCGTATGCGTTTTTTCCTGAATATATTCAGGAAAAAACGCATACGCCCTTTTTGGCCAACCAAGCCACCTGGAAAGGCAAATCAGCGCTACAAAGAAGTCTCGCTTCCCATCGGTCAAAAGGGCCATGCTGAAAAAAGTGTCAAAACCAGAAATGCAGGACAGGCCATGGAGAAATGGGAGCCTTGCTACACTGATGGGCGGGATGTAAATTGCCAAGAGCCACTCTGGAGAAGTGTCCGGTGAGTCCTGAAACATCTGAAAAACACAGCTTAGAGAGCATAGGGCACTTCCACTCATGGGGGTATAAATTGGGAAAATTAAAAATCAGCAAGACACAAGCACCCCAAAGTTTAGGGCTGCTCTGTTGACCAGGACCTCCACTTCATTCCACCTTAAATATCCCAGGAAAGAGAAAAATGGATAAATAAGTTGTGGTCGTTATGTACAATGGAATATCACTCAGCCAGGAAATCAATGTCGTAAGGTTAGTAGCAGCATGATGAGTGGATTTAGGTACGACGATTCTAAGTGAAATAAGTCACACAGAAAAGGACACTTCTCATAAGGTATCACTGATAGAGGGAATGTAAAAACCGTTACACTTGAACTGAATTACAAAACAGAACAGAGTCACACATGCAGAAAACACACTATGGCTGCTTAACGGGAAAGGTGAGGTGGGGTGATACATAAAACAAGGGTATCAAATTAGCTCAGATACCGTTCCATAAACCCAATATGTAATAGACAAGACCTACTCCTTGCTCAGAGAACTGGACTCAACACGCCCTATTCACCGCACAAGAATATATCTGACTAATAATAATCGTAAAACCTATGTATTGATATCTCTCTGTTAGTGTGTCAAGTGGGTGTAAAGCGGCATAAACACAGCAGTGAAAAGCAGCTAAACCCCATTATAAAAATAAATTACTTTGAAACACCCATGAAACAAAGACAGTGAAAGAGAGAGAAATTCTTACACAATGCGTTCAGGGGCTGTGATGCAACCTGGATTGACCATATCTAGACGCACAGCTGGATGAGACATAAGGGTGGACACTCTTGGGGCTGAGAGGTTTGGTGAGGTTGGGTGAGCAAACGCAGACCCTTTAAAGGAATACTGCGTGGTACCCATCGCATGGGTCCCAAATCTCCAGGTTCAAGGGCATCTTCCTACATCAAAAACATGCATGAGAAACCCAGAAGATGGTACACCGTGTGATGGGGAAAGGTTTCTAAAACGCACCTCATTTCTCAACTCCTTGTGCCCGGGTTCGCCATTCCAGCCGCTTTACTAGCAAGCTCCCTACTTGGAGCATCAGCACCTTTAACCTCCTGTTCCATGCAGGTTGCAATTTGTCCTGAGGATAAACGGGAAGACGTGGAACCAACGAGAGACTAGCTCTTGGTGTTGGGACAGGCACAGGTCACTCTATTTTCCCATCAGAAAGAAGAATTAACCACAGGCTCAGCCTGCCCCCCGGTACCAGAACAGGGCCTGAAGCCATTCTGCGATTTTGCGGCCAGCTCCCATAAAAACGAGTTGTAAAATGGAGGTTCAGGGCACTGCAATTCACAAACCTGCAGAGTTATAAATGATAACTCCCGTCCACAAATATATTGAGGGAAGGCAAAGAAGAGGATTTGAAATCAAGGCAGAATTGCAGGAAACAGATTTCAGGAGGTAGATACGAATCGCCTTTAAAGCACATGAAAAGCGGCAAAACGTTGACAATGATGCCCTTGGCCAAAAAGGGCGTATGCGTTTTTTCCTGAATATATTCAGGAAAAAACGCATACGCCCTTTTTGGCCAACCAAGCCACCTGGAAAGGCAAATCAGCGCTACAAAGAAGTCTCGCTTCCCATCGGTCAAAAGGGCCATGCTGAAAAAAGTGTCAAAACCAGAAATGCAGGACAGGCCATGGAGAAATGGGAGCCTTGCTACACTGATGGGCGGGATGTAAATTGCCAAGAGCCACTCTGGAGAAGTGTCCGGTGAGTCCTGAAACATCTGAAAAACACAGCTTAGAGAGCATAGGGCACTTCCACTCATGGGGGTATAAATTGGGAAAATTAAAAATCAGCAAGACACAAGCACCCCAAAGTTTAGGGCTGCTCTGTTGACCAGGACCTCCACTTCATTCCACCTTAAATATCCCAGGAAAGAGAAAAATGGAGAAAGAAGTTGTGGTCCTTATGTACAATGGAATATCACTCAGCCAGGAAATCAATGTCGTAAGGTTAGTAGCAGCATGATGAGTGGATTTAGGTATGACGATTCTAAGTGAAATAAGTCACACAGAAAAGGACACTTCTCATAAGGTATCACTGATAGAGGGAATGTAAAAACCGTTACACTTGAACTGAATTACAAAACAGAACAGAGTCACACATGCAGAAAACACACTATGGCTGCTTAACGGGAAAGGTGAGGTGGGGTGATACATAAAACAAGGGTATCAAATTAGCTCAGATACCGTTCCATAAACCCAATATGTAATAGACAAGACCTACTCCTTGCTCAGAGAACTGGACTCAACACGCCCTATTCACCGCACAAGAATATATCTGACTAATAATAATCGTAAAACCTATGTATTGATATCTCTCTGTTAGTGTGTCAAGTGGGTGTAAAGCGGCATAAACACAGCAGTGAAAAGCAGCTAAACCCCATTATAAAAATAAATTACTTTGAAACACCCATGAAACAAAGACAGTGAAAGAGAGAGAAATTCTTACACAATGCGTTCAGGGGCTGTGATGCAACCTGGATTGACCATATCTAGACGCACAGCTGGATGAGACATAAGGGTGGACACTCTTGGGGCTGAGAGGTTTGGTGAGGTTGGGTGAGCAAACGCAGACCCTTTAAAGGAATACTGCGTGGTACCCATCGCATGGGTCCCAAATCTCCAGGTTCAAGGGCATCTTCCTACATCAAAAACATGCATGAGAAACCCAGAAGATGGTACACCGTGTGATGGGGAAAGGTTTCTAAAACGCACCTCATTTCTCATCTCCTTGTGCCCGGGTTCGCCATTCCAGCCGCTTTACTAGCAAGCTCCCTACTTGGAGCATCAGCACCTTTAACCTCCTGTTCCATACAGGTTGCAATTTGTCCTGAGGATAAACGGGAAGACGTGGAACCAACGAGAGACTAGCTCTTGGTGTTGGGACAGGCACAGGTCACTCTATTTTCCCATCAGAAAGAAGAATTAACCACAGGCTCAGCCTGCCCCCCGGAACCAGAACAGGGCCTGAAGCCATTCTGCGATTTTGCGGCCAGCTCCCATAAAAACGAGTTGTAAAATGGAGGTTCAGGGCACTGCAATTCACAAACCTGCAGAGTTATAAATGAGAACTCTCGTCCACAAATATATTGAGGGAAGGCAAAGAAGAGGATTTGAAATCAAGGCAGAATTGCAGGAAACAGATTTCAGGAGGTAGATACGAATCGCCTTTAAAGCACATGAAAAGCGGCAAAACGTTGACAATGATGCCCTTGGCCAAAAAGGGCGTATGCGTTTTTTCCTGAATATATTCAGGAAAAAACGCATACGCCCTTTTTGGCCAACCAAGCCACCTGGAAAGGCAAATCAGCGCTACAAAGAAGTCTCGCTTCCCATCGGTCAAAAGGGCCATGCTGAAAAAAGTGTCAAAACCAGAAATGCAGGACAGGCCATGGAGAAATGGGAGCCTTGCTACACTGATGGGCGGGATGTAAATTGCCAAGAGCCACTCTGGAGAAGTGTCCGGTGAGTCCTGAAACATCTGAAAAACACAGCTTAGAGAGCATAGGGCACTTCCACTCATGGGGGTATAAATTGGGAAAATTAAAAATCAGCAAGACACAAGCACCCCAAAGTTTAGGGCTGCTCTGTTGACCAGGACCTCCACTTCATTCCACCTTAAATATCCCAGGAAAGAGAAAAATGGATAAATAAGTTGTGGTCGTTATGTACAATGGAATATCACTCAGCCAGGAAATCAATGTCGTAAGGTTAGTAGCAGCATGATGAGTGGATTTAGGTACGACGATTCTAAGTGAAATAAGTCACACAGAAAAGGACACTTCTCATAAGGTATCACTGATAGAGGGAATGTAAAAACCGTTACACTTGAACTGAATTACAAAACAGAACAGAGTCACACATGCAGAAAACACACTATGGCTGCTTAACGGGAAAGGTGAGGTGGGGTGATACATAAAACAAGGGTATCAAATTAGCTCAGATACCGTTCCATAAACCCAATATGTAATAGACAAGACCTACTCCTTGCTCAGAGAACTGGACTCAACACGCCCTATTCACCGCACAAGAATATATCTGACTAATAATAATCGTAAAACCTATGTATTGATATCTCTCTGTTAGTGTGTCAAGTGGGTGTAAAGCGGCATAAACACAGCAGTGAAAAGCAGCTAAACCCCATTATAAAAATAAATTACTTTGAAACACCCATGAAACAAAGACAGTGAAAGAGAGAGAAATTCTTACACAATGCGTTCAGGGGCTGTGATGCAACCTGGATTGACCATATCTAGACGCACAGCTGGATGAGACATAAGGGTGGACACTCTTGGGGCTGAGAGGTTTGGTGAGGTTGGGTGAGCAAACGCAGACCCTTTAAAGGAATACTGCGTGGTACCCATCGCATGGGTCCCAAATCTCCAGGTTCAAGGGCATCTTCCTACATCAAAAACATGCATGAGAAACCCAGAAGATGGTACACCGTGTGATGGGGAAAGGTTTCTAAAACGCACCTCATTTCTCAACTCCTTGTGCCCGGGTTCGCCATTCCAGCCGCTTTACTAGCAAGCTCCCTACTTGGAGCATCAGCACCTTTAACCTCCTGTTCCATGCAGGTTGCAATTTGTCCTGAGGATAAACGGGAAGACGTGGAACCAACGAGAGACTAGCTCTTGGTGTTGGGACAGGCACAGGTCACTCTATTTTCCCATCAGAAAGAAGAATTAACCACAGGCTCAGCCTGCCCCCCGGTACCAGAACAGGGCCTGAAGCCATTCTGCGATTTTGCGGCCAGCTCCCATAAAAACGAGTTGTAAAATGGAGGTTCAGGGCACTGCAATTCACAAACCTGCAGAGTTATAAATGATAACTCCCGTCCACAAATATATTGAGGGAAGGCAAAGAAGAGGATTTGAAATCAAGGCAGAATTGCAGGAAACAGATTTCAGGAGGTAGATACGAATCGCCTTTAAAGCACATGAAAAGCGGCAAAACGTTGACAATGATGCCCTTGGCCAAAAAGGGCGTATGCGTTTTTTCCTGAATATATTCAGGAAAAAACGCATACGCCCTTTTTGGCCAACCAAGCCACCTGGAAAGGCAAATCAGCGCTACAAAGAAGTCTCGCTTCCCATCGGTCAAAAGGGCCATGCTGAAAAAAGTGTCAAAACCAGAAATGCAGGACAGGCCATGGAGAAATGGGAGCCTTGCTACACTGATGGGCGGGATGTAAATTGCCAAGAGCCACTCTGGAGAAGTGTCCGGTGAGTCCTGAAACATCTGAAAAACACAGCTTAGAGAGCATAGGGCACTTCCACTCATGGGGGTATAAATTGGGAAAATTAAAAATCAGCAAGACACAAGCACCCCAAAGTTTAGGGCTGCTCTGTTGACCAGGACCTCCACTTCATTCCACCTTAAATATCCCAGGAAAGAGAAAAATGGAGAAAGAAGTTGTGGTCCTTATGTACAATGGAATATCACTCAGCCAGGAAATCAATGTCGTAAGGTTAGTAGCAGCATGATGAGTGGATTTAGGTACGACGATTCTAAGTGAAATAAGTCACACAGAAAAGGACACTTCTCATAAGGTATCACTGATAGAGGGAATGTAAAAACCGTTACACTTGAACTGAATTACAAAACAGAACAGAGTCACACATGCAGAAAACACACTATGGCTGCTTAACGGGAAAGGTGAGGTGGGGTGATACATAAAACAAGGGTATCAAATTAGCTCAGATACCGTTCCATAAACCCAATATGTAATAGACAAGACCTACTCCTTGCTCAGAGAACTGGACTCAACACGCCCTATTCACCGCACAAGAATATATCTGACTAATAATAATCGTAAAACCTATGTATTGATATCTCTCTGTTAGTGTGTCAAGTGGGTGTAAAGCGGCATAAACACAGCAGTGAAAAGCAGCTAAACCCCATTATAAAAATAAATTACTTTGAAACACCCATGAAACAAAGACAGTGAAAGAGAGAGAAATTCTTACACAATGCGTTCAGGGGCTGTGATGCAACCTGGATTGACCATATCTAGGCCCACAGCTGGATGAGACATAAGGGTGGACACTCTTGGGGCTGAGAGGTTTGGTGAGGTTGGGTGAGCAAACGCAGACCCTTTAAAGGAATACTGCGTGGTACCCATCGCATGGGTCCCAAATCTCCAGGTTCAAGGGCATCTTCCTACATCAAAAACATGCATGAGAAACCCAGAAGATGGTACACCGTGTGATGGGGAAAGGTTTCTAAAACGCACCTCATTTCTCAACTCCTTGTGCCCGGGTTCGCCATTCCAGCCGCTTTACTAGCAAGCTCCCTACTTGGAGCATCAGCACCTTTAACCTCCTGTTCCATGCAGGTTGCAATTTGTCCTGAGGATAAACGGGAAGACGTGGAACCAACGAGAGACTAGCTCTTGGTGTTGGGACAGGCACAGGTCACTCTATTTTCCCATCAGAAAGAAGAATTAACCACAGGCTCAGCCTGCCCCCCGGTACCAGAACAGGGCCTGAAGCCATTCTGCGATTTTGCGGCCAGCTCCCATAAAAACGAGTTGTAAAATGGAGGTTCAGGGCACTGCAATTCACAAACCTGCAGAGTTATAAATGATAACTCCCGTCCACAAATATATTGAGGGAAGGCAAAGAAGAGGATTTGAAATCAAGGCAGAATTGCAGGAAACAGATTTCAGGAGGTAGATACGAATCGCCTTTAAAGCACATGAAAAGCGGCAAAACGTTGACAATGATGCCCTTGGCCAAAAAGGGCGTATGCGTTTTTTCCTGAATATATTCAGGAAAAAACGCATACGCCCTTTTTGGCCAACCAAGCCACCTGGAAAGGCAAATCAGCGCTACAAAGAAGTCTCGCTTCCCATCGGTCAAAAGGGCCATGCTGAAAAAAGTGTCAAAACCAGAAATGCAGGACAGGCCATGGAGAAATGGGAGCCTTGCTACACTGATGGGCGGGATGTAAATTGCCAAGAGCCACTCTGGAGAAGTGTCCGGTGAGTCCTGAAACATCTGAAAAACACAGCTTAGAGAGCATAGGGCACTTCCACTCATGGGGGTATAAATTGGGAAAATTAAAAATCAGCAAGACACAAGCACCCCAAAGTTTAGGGCTGCTCTGTTGACCAGGACCTCCACTTCATTCCACCTTAAATATCCCAGGAAAGAGAAAAATGGATAAAGAAGTTGTGGTCGTTATGTACAATGGAATATCACTCAGCCAGGAAATCAATGTCGTAAGGTTAGTAGCAGCATGATGAGTGGATTTAGGTACGACGATTCTAAGTGAAATAAGTCACACAGAAAAGGACACTTCTCATAAGGTATCACTGATAGAGGGAATGTAAAAACCGTTACACTTGAACTGAATTACAAAACAGAACAGAGTCACACATGCAGAAAACACACTATGGCTGCTTAACGGGAAAGGTGAGGTGGGGTGATACATAAAACAAGGGTATCAAATTAGCTCAGATACCGTTCCATAAACCCAATATGTAATAGACAAGACCTACTCCTTGCTCAGAGAACTGGACTCAACACGCCCTATTCACCGCACAAGAATATATCTGACTAATAATAATCGTAAAACCTATGTATTGATATCTCTCTGTTAGTGTGTCAAGTGGGTGTAAAGCGGCATAAACACAGCAGTGAAAAGCAGCTAAACCCCATTATAAAAATAAATTACTTTGAAACACCCATGAAACAAAGACAGTGAAAGAGAGAGAAATTCTTACACAATGCGTTCAGGGGCTGTGATGCAACCTGGATTGACCATATCTAGGCCCACAGCTGGATGAGACATAAGGGTGGACACTCTTGGGGCTGAGAGGTTTGGTGAGGTTGGGTGAGCAAACGCAGACCCTTTAAAGGAATACTGCGTGGTACCCATCGCATGGGTCCCAAATCTCCAGGTTCAAGGGCATCTTCCTACATCAAAAACATGCATGAGAAACCCAGAAGATGGTACACCGTGTGATGGGGAAAGGTTTCTAAAACGCACCTCATTTCTCAACTCCTTGTGCCCGGGTTCGCCATTCCAGCCGCTTTACTAGCAAGCTCCCTACTTGGAGCATCAGCACCTTTAACCTCCTGTTCCATGCAGGTTGCAATTTGTCCTGAGGATAAACGGGAAGACGTGGAACCAACGAGAGACTAGCTCTTGGTGTTGGGACAGGCACAGGTCACTCTATTTTCCCATCAGAAAGAAGAATTAACCACAGGCTCAGCCTGCCCCCCGGTACCAGAACAGGGCCTGAAGCCATTCTGCGATTTTGCGGCCAGCTCCCATAAAAACGAGTTGTAAAATGGAGGTTCAGGGCACTGCAATTCACAAACCTGCAGAGTTATAAATGATAACTCCCGTCCACAAATATATTGAGGGAAGGCAAAGAAGAGGATTTGAAATCAAGGCAGAATTGCAGGAAACAGATTTCAGGAGGTAGATACGAATCGCCTTTAAAGCACATGAAAAGCGGCAAAACGTTGACAATGATGCCCTTGGCCAAAAAGGGCGTATGCGTTTTTTCCTGAATATATTCAGGAAAAAACGCATACGCCCTTTTTGGCCAACCAAGCCACCTGGAAAGGCAAATCAGCGCTACAAAGAAGTCTCGCTTCCCATCGGTCAAAAGGGCCATGCTGAAAAAAGTGTCAAAACCAGAAATGCAGGACAGGCCATGGAGAAATGGGAGCCTTGCTACACTGATGGGCGGGATGTAAATTGCCAAGAGCCACTCTGGAGAAGTGTCCGGTGAGTCCTGAAACATCTGAAAAACACAGCTTAGAGAGCATAGGGCACTTCCACTCATGGGGGTATAAATTGGGAAAATTAAAAATCAGCAAGACACAAGCACCCCAAAGTTTAGGGCTGCTCTGTTGACCAGGACCTCCACTTCATTCCACCTTAAATATCCCAGGAAAGAGAAAAATGGATAAAGAAGTTGTGGTCGTTATGTACAATGGAATATCACTCAGCCAGGAAATCAATGTCGTAAGGTTAGTAGCAGCATGATGAGTGGATTTAGGTACGACGATTCTAAGTGAAATAAGTCACACAGAAAAGGACACTTCTCATAAGGTATCACTGATAGAGGGAATGTAAAAACCGTTACACTTGAACTGAATTACAAAACAGAACAGAGTCACACATGCAGAAAACACACTATGGCTGCTTAACGGGAAAGGTGAGGTGGGGTGATACATAAAACAAGGGTATCAAATTAGCTCAGATACCGTTCCATAAACCCAATATGTAATAGACAAGACCTACTCCTTGCTCAGAGAACTGGACTCAACACGCCCTATTCACCGCACAAGAATATATCTGACTAATAATAATCGTAAAACCTATGTATTGATATCTCTCTGTTAGTGTGTCAAGTGGGTGTAAAGCGGCATAAACACAGCAGTGAAAAGCAGCTAAACCCCATTATAAAAATAAATTACTTTGAAACACCCATGAAACAAAGACAGTGAAAGAGAGAGAAATTCTTACACAATGCGTTCAGGGGCTGTGATGCAACCTGGATTGACCATATCTAGGCCCACAGCTGGATGAGACATAAGGGTGGACACTCTTGGGGCTGAGAGGTTTGGTGAGGTTGGGTGAGCAAACGCAGACCCTTTAAAGGAATACTGCGTGGTACCCATCGCATGGGTCCCAAATCTCCAGGTTCAAGGGCATCTTCCTACATCAAAAACATGCATGAGAAACCCAGAAGATGGTACACCGTGTGATGGGGAAAGGTTTCTAAAACGCACCTCATTTCTCAACTCCTTGTGCCCGGGTTCGCCATTCCAGCCGCTTTACTAGCAAGCTCCCTACTTGGAGCATCAGCACCTTTAACCTCCTGTTCCATGCAGGTTGCAATTTGTCCTGAGGATAAACGGGAAGACGTGGAACCAACGAGAGACTAGCTCTTGGTGTTGGGACAGGCACAGGTCACTCTATTTTCCCATCAGAAAGAAGAATTAACCACAGGCTCAGCCTGCCCCCCAGTACCAGAACAGGGCCTGAAGCCATTCTGCGAATTTGCGGCCAGCTCCCATAAAAACGAGTTGTAAAATGGAGGTTCAGGGCACTGCAATTCACAAACCTGCAGAGTTATAAATGATAACTCCCGTCCACAAATATATTGAGGGAAGGCAAAGAAGAGGATTTGAAATCAAGGCAGAATTGCAGGAAACAGATTTCAGGAGGTAGATACGAATCGCCTTTAAAGCACATGAAAAGCGGCAAAACGTTGACAATGATGCCCTTGGCCAAAAAGGGCGTATGCGTTTTTTCCTGAATATATTCAGGAAAAAACGCATACGCCCTTTTTGGCCAACCAAGCCACCTGGAAAGGCAAATCAGCGCTACAAAGAAGTCTCGCTTCCCATCGGTCAAAAGGGCCATGCTGAAAAAAGTGTCAAAACCAGAAATGCAGGACAGGCCATGGAGAAATGGGAGCCTTGCTACACTGATGGGCGGGATGTAAATTGCCAAGAGCCACTCTGGAGAAGTGTCCGGTGAGTCCTGAAACATCTGAAAAACACAGCTTAGAGAGCATAGGGCACTTCCACTCATGGGGGTATAAATTGGGAAAATTAAAAATCAGCAAGACACAAGCACCCCAAAGTTTAGGGCTGCTCTGTTGACCAGGACCTCCACTTCATTCCACCTTAAATATCCCAGGAAAGAGAAAAATGGATAAAGAAGTTGTGGTCCTTATGTACAATGGAATATCACTCAGCCAGGAAATCAATGTCGTAAGGTTAGTAGCAGCATGATGAGTGGATTTAGGTACGACGATTCTAAGTGAAATAAGTCACACAGAAAAGGACACTTCTCATAAGGTATCACTGATAGAGGGAATGTAAAAACCGTTACACTTGAACTGAATTACAAAACAGAACAGAGTCACACATGCAGAAAACACACTATGGCTGCTTAACGGGAAAGGTGAGGTGGGGTGATACATAAAACAAGGGTATCAAATTAGCTCAGATACCGTTCCATAAACCCAATATGTAATAGACAAGACCTACTCCTTGCTCAGAGAACTGGACTCAACACGCCCTATTCACCGCACAAGAATATATCTGACTAATAATAATCGTAAAACCTATGTATTGATATCTCTCTGTTAGTGTGTCAAGTGGGTGTAAAGCGGCATAAACACAGCAGTGAAAAGCAGCTAAACCCCATTATAAAAATAAATTACTTTGAAACACCCATGAAACAAAGACAGTGAAAGAGAGAGAAATTCTTACACAATGCGTTCAGGGGCTGTGATGCAACCTGGATTGACCATATCTAGACGCACAGCTGGATGAGACATAAGGGTGGACACTCTTGGGGCTGAGAGGTTTGGTGAGGTTGGGTGAGCAAACGCAGACCCTTTAAAGGAATACTGCGTGGTACCCATCGCATGGGTCCCAAATCTCCAGGTTCAAGGGCATCTTCCTACATCAAAAACATGCATGAGAAACCCAGAAGATGGTACACCGTGTGATGGTGAAAGGTTTCTAAAACGCACCTCATTTCTCATCTCCTTGTGCCCGGGTTCACCATTCCAGCCGCTTTACTAGCAAGCTCCCTACTTGGAGCATCAGCACCTTTAACCTCCTGTTCCATACAGGTTGCAATTTGTCCTGAGGATAAACGGGAAGACGTGGAACCAACGAGAGACTAGCTCTTGGTGTTGGGACAGGCACAGGTCACTCTATTTTCCCATCAGAAAGAAGAATTAACCACAGGCTCAGCCTGCCCCCCGGAACCAGAACAGGGCCTGAAGCCATTCTGCGAATTTGCGGCCAGCTCCCAAAAAAGCGAGTTGTAAAATGGAGGTTCAGGGCACTGCAATTCACAAACCTGCAGAGTTATAAATGATAACTCTCGTCCACAAATATATTGAGGGAAGGCAAAGAAGAGGATTTGAAATCAAGGCAGAATTGCAGGAAACAGATTTCAGGAGGTAGATACGAATCGCCTTTAAAGCACATGAAAAGCGGCAAAACGTTGACAATGATGCCCTTGGCCAAAAAGGGCGTATGCGTTTTTTCCTGAATATATTCAGGAAAAAACGCATACGCCCTTTTTGGCCAACCAAGCCACCTGGAAAGGCAAATCAGCGCTACAAAGAAGTCTCGCTTCCCATCGGTCAAAAGGGCCATGCTGAAAAAAGTGTCAAAACCAGAAATGCAGGACAGGCCATGGAGAAATGGGAGCCTTGCTACACTGATGGGCGGGATGTAAATTGCCAAGAGCCACTCTGGAGAAGTGTCCGGTGAGTCCTGAAACATCTGAAAAACACAGCTTAGAGAGCATAGGGCACTTCCACTCATGGGGGTATAAATTGGGAAAATTAAAAATCAGCAAGACACAAGCACCCCAAAGTTTAGGCCTGCTCTGTTGACCAGGACCTCCACTTCATTCCACCTTAAATATCCCAGGAAAGAGAAAAATGGATAAAGAAGTTGTGGTACTTATGTACATTGGAATATCACTCAGCCAGGAAATCAATGTCATAAGGTTAGTAGCAGCATGATGAGTGGATTTAGGTACGACGATTCTAAGTGAAATAAGTCACACAGAAAAGGACACTTCTCATAAGGTATCACTGATAGAGGGAATGTAAAAACCGTTACACTTGAACTGAATTACAAAACAGAACAGAGTCACACATGCAGAAAACACACTATGGCTGCTTAACGGGAAAGGTGAGGTGGGGTGATACATAAAACAAGGGTATCAAATTAGCTCAGATACCGTTCCATAAACCCAATATGTAATAGACAAGACCTACTCCTTGCTCAGAGAACTGGACTCAACACGCCCTATTCACCGCACAAGAATATATCTGACTAATAATAATCGTAAAACCTATGTATTGATATCTCTCTGTTAGTGTGTCAAGTGGGTGTAAAGCGGCATAAACACAGCAGTGAAAAGCAGCTAAACCCCATTATAAAAATAAATTACTTTGAAACACCCATGAAACAAAGACAGTGAAAGAGAGAGAAATTCTTACACAATGCGTTCAGGGGCTGTGATGCAACCTGGATTGACCATATCTAGACGCACAGCTGGATGAGACATAAGGGTGGACACTCTTGGGGCTGAGAGGTTTGGTGAGGTTGGGTGAGCAAACGCAGACCCTTTAAAGGAATACTGCGTGGTACCCATCGCATGGGTCCCAAATCTCCAGGTTCAAGGGCATCTTCCTACATCAAAAACATGCATGAGAAACCCAGAAGATGGTACACCGTGTGATGGGGAAAGGTTTCTAAAACGCACCTCATTTCTCATCTCCTTGTGCCCGGGTTCGCCATTCCAGCCGCTTTACTAGCAAGCTCCCTACTTGGAGCATCAGCACCTTTAACCTCCTGTTCCATACAGGTTGCAATTTGTCCTGAGGATAAACGGGAAGACGTGGAACCAACGAGAGACTAGCTCTTGGTGTTGGGACAGGCACAGGTCACTCTATTTTCCCATCAGAAAGAAGAATTAACCACAGGCTCAGCCTGCCCCCCGGAACCAGAACAGGGCCTGAAGCCATTCTGCGAATTTGCGGCCAGCTCCCAAAAAAGCGAGTTGTAAAATGGAGGTTCAGGGCACTGCAATTCATAAACCTGCAGAGTTATAAATGATAACTCTCGTCCACAAATATATTGAGGGAAGGCAAAGAAGAGGATTTGAAATCAAGGCAGAATTGCAGGAAACAGATTTCAGGAGGTAGATACGAATCGCCTTTAAAGCACATGAAAAGCGGCAAAACGTTGACAATGATGCCCTTGGCCAAAAAGGGCGTATGCGTTTTTTCCTGAATATATTCAGGAAAAAACGCATACGCCCTTTTTGGCCAACCAAGCCACCTGGAAAGGCAAATCAGCGCTACAAAGAAGTCTCGCTTCCCATCGGTCAAAAGGGCCATGCTGAAAAAAGTGTCAAAACCAGAAATGCAGGACAGGCCATGGAGAAATGGGAGCCTTGCTACACTGATGGGCGGGATGTAAATTGCCAAGAGCCACTCTGGAGAAGTGTCCGGTGAGTCCTGAAACATCTGAAAAACACAGCTTAGAGAGCATAGGGCACTTCCACTCATGGGGGTATAAATTGGGAAAATTAAAAATCAGCAAGACACAAGCACCCCAAAGTTTAGGGCTGCTCTGTTGACCAGGACCTCCACTTCATTCCACCTTAAATATCCCAGGAAAGAGAAAAATGGATAAAGAAGTTGTGGTACTTATGTACATTGGAATATCACTCAGCCAGGAAATCAATGTCATAAGGTTAGTAGCAGCATGATGAGTGGATTTAGGTACGACGATTCTAAGTGAAATAAGTCACACAGAAAAGGACACTTCTCATAAGGTATCACTGATAGAGGGAATGTAAAAACCGTTACACTTGAACTGAATTACAAAACAGAACAGAGTCACACATGCAGAAAACACACTATGGCTGCTTAACGGGAAAGGTGAGGTGGGGTGATACATAAAACAAGGGTATCAAATTAGCTCAGATACCGTTCCATAAACCCAATATGTAATAGACAAGACCTACTCCTTGCTCAGAGAACTGGACTCAACACGCCCTATTCACCGCACAAGAATATATCTGACTAATAATAATCGTAAAACCTATGTATTGATATCTCTCTGTTAGTGTGTCAAGTGGGTGTAAAGCGGCATAAACACAGCAGTGAAAAGCAGCTAAACCCCATTATAAAAATAAATTACTTTGAAACACCCATGAAACAAAGACAGTGAAAGAGAGAGAAATTCTTACACAATGCGTTCAGGGGCTGTGATGCAACCTGGATTGACCATATCTAGACGCACAGCTGGATGAGACATAAGGGTGGACACTCTTGGGGCTGAGAGGTTTGGTGAGGTTGGGTGAGCAAACGCAGACCCTTTAAAGGAATACTGCGTGGTACCCATCGCATGGGTCCCAAATCTCCAGGTTCAAGGGCATCTTCCTACATCAAAAACATGCATGAGAAACCCAGAAGATGGTACACCGTGTGATGGGGAAAGGTTTCTAAAACGCACCTCATTTCTCATCTCCTTGTGCCCGGGTTCGCCATTCCAGCCGCTTTACTAGCAAGCTCCCTACTTGGAGCATCAGCACCTTTAACCTCCTGTTCCATACAGGTTGCAATTTGTCCTGAGGATAAACGGGAAGACGTGGAACCAACGAGAGACTAGCTCTTGGTGTTGGGACAGGCACAGGTCACTCTATTTTCCCATCAGAAAGAAGAATTAACCACAGGCTCAGCCTGCCCCCCGGAACCAGAACAGGGCCTGAAGCCATTCTGCGAATTTGCGGCCAGCTCCCAAAAAAGCGAGTTGTAAAATGGAGGTTCAGGGCACTGCAATTCACAAACCTGCAGAGTTATAAATGATAACTCTCGTCCACAAATATATTGAGGGAAGGCAAAGAAGAGGATTTGAAATCAAGGCAGAATTGCAGGAAACAGATTTCAGGAGGTAGATACGAATCGCCTTTAAAGCACATGAAAAGCGGCAAAACGTTGACAATGATGCCCTTGGCCAAAAAGGGCGTATGCGTTTTTTCCTGAATATATTCAGGAAAAAACGCATACGCCCTTTTTGGCCAACCAAGCCACCTGGAAAGGCAAATCAGCGCTACAAAGAAGTCTCGCTTCCCATCGGTCAAAAGGGCCATGCTGAAAAAAGTGTCAAAACCAGAAATGCAGGACAGGCCATGGAGAAATGGGAGCCTTGCTACACTGATGGGCGGGATGTAAATTGCCAAGAGCCACTCTGGAGAAGTGTCCGGTGAGTCCTGAAACATCTGAAAAACACAGCTTAGAGAGCATAGGGCACTTCCACTCATGGGGGTATAAATTGGGAAAATTAAAAATCAGCAAGACACAAGCACCCCAAAGTTTAGGGCTGCTCTGTTGACCAGGACCTCCACTTCATTCCACCTTAAATATCCCAGGAAAGAGAAAAATGGATAAAGAAGTTGTGGTACTTATGTACATTGGAATATCACTCAGCCAGGAAATCAATGTCATAAGGTTAGTAGCAGCATGATGAGTGGATTTAGGTACGACGATTCTAAGTGAAATAAGTCACACAGAAAAGGACACTTCTCATAAGGTATCACTGATAGAGGGAATGTAAAAACCGTTACACTTGAACTGAATTACAAAACAGAACAGAGTCACACATGCAGAAAACACACTATGGCTGCTTAACGGGAAAGGTGAGGTGGGGTGATACATAAAACAAGGGTATCAAATTAGCTCAGATACCGTTCCATAAACCCAATATGTAATAGACAAGACCTACTCCTTGCTCAGAGAACTGGACTCAACACGCCCTATTCACCGCACAAGAATATATCTGACTAATAATAATCGTAAAACCTATGTATTGATATCTCTCTGTTAGTGTGTCAAGTGGGTGTAAAGCGGCATAAACACAGCAGTGAAAAGCAGCTAAACCCCATTATAAAAATAAATTACTTTGAAACACCCATGAAACAAAGACAGTGAAAGAGAGAGAAATTCTTACACAATGCGTTCAGGGGCTGTGATGCAACCTGGACTGACCATATCTAGACGCACAGCTGGATGAGACATAAGGGTGGACACTCTTGGGGCTGAGAGGTTTGGTGAGGTTGGGTGAGCAAACGCAGACCCTTTAAAGGAATACTGCGTGGTACCCATCGCATGGGTCCCAAATCTCCAGGTTCAAGGGCATCTTCCTACATCAAAAACATGCATGAGAAACCCAGAAGATGGTACACCGTGTGATGGGGAAAGGTTTCTAAAACGCACCTCATTTCTCATCGCCTTGTGCCCGGGTTCGCCATTCCAGCCGCTTTACTAGCAAGCTCCCTACTTGGAGCATCAGCACCTTTAACCTCCTGTTCCATGCAGGTTGCAATTTGTCCTGAGGATAAACGGGAAGACGTGGAACCAACGAGAGACTAGCTCTTGGTGTTGGGACAGGCACAGGTCACTCTATTTTCCCATCAGAAAGAAGAATTAACCACAGGCTCAGCCTGCTCCCCGGTACCAGAACAGGGCCTGAAGCCATTCTGCGATTTTGCGGCCAGCTCCCATAAAAACGAGTTGTAAAATGGAGGTTCAGGGCACTGCAATTCACAAACCTGCAGAGTTATAAATGATAACTCCCGTCCACAAATATATTGAGGGAAGGCAAAGAAGAGGATTTGAAATCAAGGCAGAATTGCAGGAAACAGATTTCAGGAGGTAGATACGAATCGCCTTTAAAGCACATGAAAAGCGGCAAAACGTTGACAATGATGCCCTTGGCCAAAAAGGGCGTATGCGTTTTTTCCTGAATATATTCAGGAAAAAACGCATACGCCCTTTTTGGCCAACCAAGCCACCTGGAAAGGCAAATCAGCGCTACAAAGAAGTCTCGCTTCCCATCGGTCAAAAGGGCCATGCTGAAAAAAGTGTCAAAACCAGAAATGCAGGACAGGCCATGGAGAAATGGGAGCCTTGCTACACTGATGGGCGGGATGTAAATTGCCAAGAGCCACTCTGGAGAAGTGTCCGGTGAGTCCTGAAACATCTGAAAAACACAGCTTAGAGAGCATAGGGCACTTCCACTCATGGGGGTATAAATTGGGAAAATTAAAAATCAGCAAGACACAAGCACCCCAAAGTTTAGGGCTGCTCTGTTGACCAGGACCTCCACTTCATTCCACCTTAAATATCCCAGGAAAGAGAAAAATGGATAAAGAAGTTGTGGTCCTTATGTACATTGGAATATCACTCAGCCAGGAAATCAATGTCATAAGGTTAGTAGCAGCATGATGAGTGGATTTAGGTACGACGATTCTAAGTGAAATAAGTCACACAGAAAAGGACACTTCTCATAAGGTATCACTGATAGAGGGAATGTAAAAACCGTTACACTTGAACTGAATTACAAAACAGAACAGAGTCACACATGCAGAAAACACACTATGGCTGCTTAACGGGAAAGGTGAGGTGGGGTGATACATAAAACAAGGGTATCAAATTAGCTCAGATACCGTTCCATAAACCCAATATGTAATAGACAAGACCTACTCCTTGCTCAGAGAACTGGACTCAACACGCCCTATTCACCGCACAAGAATATATCTGACTAATAATAATCGTAAAACCTATGTATTGATATCTCTCTGTTAGTGTGTCAAGTGGGTGTAAAGCGGCATAAACACAGCAGTGAAAAGCAGCTAAACCCCATTATAAAAATAAATTACTTTGAAACACCCATGAAACAAAGACAGTGAAAGAGAGAGAAATTCTTACACAATGCGTTCAGGGGCTGTGATGCAACCTGGATTGACCATATCTAGACGCACAGCTGGATGAGACATAAGGGTGGACACTCTTGGGGCTGAGAGGTTTGGTGAGGTTGGGTGAGCAAACGCAGACCCTTTAAAGGAATACTGCGTGGTACCCATCGCATGGGTCCCAAATCTCCAGGTTCAAGGGCATCTTCCTACATCAAAAACATGCATGAGAAACCCAGAAGATGGTACACCGTGTGATGGGGAAAGGTTTCTAAAACGCACCTCATTTCTCATCTCCTTGTGCCCGGGTTCGCCATTCCAGCCGCTTTACTAGCAAGCTCCCTACTTGGAGCATCAGCACCTTTAACCTCCTGTTCCATACAGGTTGCAATTTGTCCTGAGGATAAACGGGAAGACGTGGAACCAACGAGAGACTAGCTCTTGGTGTTGGGACAGGCACAGGTCACTCTATTTTCCCATCAGAAAGAAGAATTAACCACAGGCTCAGCCTGCCCCCCGGAACCAGAACAGGGCCTGAAGCCATTCTGCGATTTTGCGGCCAGCTCCCATAAAAACGAGTTGTAAAATGGAGGTTCAGGGCACTGCAATTCACAAACCTGCAGAGTTATAAATGATAACTCTCGTCCACAAATATATTGAGGGAAGGCAAAGAAGAGGATTTGAAATCAAGGCAGAATTGCAGGAAACAGATTTCAGGAGGTAGATACGAATCGCCTTTAAAGCACATGAAAAGCGGCAAAACGTTGACAATGATGCCCTTGGCCAAAAAGGGCGTATGCGTTTTTTCCTGAATATATTCAGGAAAAAACGCATACGCCCTTTTTGGCCAACCAAGCCACCTGGAAAGGCAAATCAGCGCTACAAAGAAGTCTCGCTTCCCATCGGTCAAAAGGGCCATGCTGAAAAAAGTGTCAAAACCAGAAATGCAGGACAGGCCATGGAGAAATGGGAGCCTTGCTACACTGATGGGCGGGATGTAAATTGCCAAGAGCCACTCTGGAGAAGTGTCCGGTGAGTCCTGAAACATCTGAAAAACACAGCTTAGAGAGCATAGGGCACTTCCACTCATGGGGGTATAAATTGGGAAAATTAAAAATCAGCAAGACACAAGCACCCCAAAGTTTAGGGCTGCTCTGTTGACCAGGACCTCCACTTCATTCCACCTTAAATATCCCAGGAAAGAGAAAAATGGATAAAGAAGTTGTGGTCGTTATGTACAATGGAATATCACTCAGCCAGGAAATCAATGTCGTAAGGTTAGTAGCAGCATGATGAGTGGATTTAGGTACGACGATTCTAAGTGAAATAAGTCACACAGAAAAGGACACTTCTCATAAGGTATCACTGATAGAGGGAATGTAAAAACCGTTACACTTGAACTGAATTACAAAACAGAACAGAGTCACACATGCAGAAAACACACTATGGCTGCTTAACGGGAAAGGTGAGGTGGGGTGATACATAAAACAAGGGTATCAAATTAGCTCAGATACCGTTCCATAAACCCAATATGTAATAGACAAGACCTACTCCTTGCTCAGAGAACTGGACTCAACATGCCCTATTCACCGCACAAGAATATATCTGACTAATAATAATCGTAAAACCTATGTATTGATATCTCTCTGTTAGTGTGTCAAGTGGGTGTAAAGCGGCATAAACACAGCAGTGAAAAGCAGCTAAACCCCATTATAAAAATAAATTACTTTGAAACACCCATGAAACAAAGACAGTGAAAGAGAGAGAAATTCTTACACAATGCGTTCAGGGGCTGTGATGCAACCTGGATTGACCATATCTAGACGCACAGCTGGATGAGACATAAGGGTGGACACTCTTGGGGCTGAGAGGTTTGGTGAGGTTGGGTGAGCAAACGCAGACCCTTTAAAGGAATACTGCGTGGTACCCATCGCATGGGTCCCAAATCTCCAGGTTCAAGGGCATCTTCCTACATCAAAAACATGCATGAGAAACCCAGAAGATGGTACACCGTGTGATGGGGAAAGGTTTCTAAAACGCACCTCATTTCTCATCTCCTTGTGCCCGGGTTCGCCATTCCAGCCGCTTTACTAGCAAGCTCCCTACTTGGAGCATCAGCACCTTTAACCTCCTGTTCCATACAGGTTGCAATTTGTCCTGAGGATAAACGGGAAGACGTGGAACCAACGAGAGACTAGCTCTTGGTGTTGGGACAGGCACAGGTCACTCTATTTTCCCATCAGAAAGAAGAATTAACCACAGGCTCAGCCTGCCCCCCGGAACCAGAACAGGGCCTGAAGCCATTCTGCGATTTTGCGGCCAGCTCCCATAAAAACGAGTTGTAAAATGGAGGTTCAGGGCACTGCAATTCACAAACCTGCAGAGTTATAAATGATAACTCTCGTCCACAAATATATTGAGGGAAGGCAAAGAAGAGGATTTGAAATCAAGGCAGAATTGCAGGAAACAGATTTCAGGAGGTAGATACGAATCGCCTTTAAAGCACATGAAAAGCGGCAAAACGTTGACAATGATGCCCTTGGCCAAAAAGGGCGTATGCGTTTTTTCCTGAATATATTCAGGAAAAAACGCATACGCCCTTTTTGGCCAACCAAGCCACCTGGAAAGGCAAATCAGCGCTACAAAGAAGTCTCGCTTCCCATCGGTCAAAAGGGCCATGCTGAAAAAAGTGTCAAAACCAGAAATGCAGGACAGGCCATGGAGAAATGGGAGCCTTGCTACACTGATGGGCGGGATGTAAATTGCCAAGAGCCACTCTGGAGAAGTGTCCGGTGAGTCCTGAAACATCTGAAAAACACAGCTTAGAGAGCATAGGGCACTTCCACTCATGGGGGTATAAATTGGGAAAATTAAAAATCAGCAAGACACAAGCACCCCAAAGTTTAGGGCTGCTCTGTTGACCAGGACCTCCACTTCATTCCACCTTAAATATCCCAGGAAAGAGAAAAATGGATAAAGAAGTTGTGGTCGTTATGTACAATGGAATATCACTCAGCCAGGAAATCAATGTCGTAAGGTTAGTAGCAGCATGATGAGTGGATTTAGGTACGACGATTCTAAGTGAAATAAGTCACACAGAAAAGGACACTTCTCATAAGGTATCACTGATAGAGGGAATGTAAAAACCGTTACACTTGAACTGAATTACAAAACAGAACAGAGTCACACATGCAGAAAACACACTATGGCTGCTTAACGGGAAAGGTGAGGTGGGGTGATACATAAAACAAGGGTATCAAATTAGCTCAGATACCGTTCCATAAACCCAATATGTAATAGACAAGACCTACTCCTTGCTCAGAGAACTGGACTCAACATGCCCTATTCACCGCACAAGAATATATCTGACTAATAATAATCGTAAAACCTATGTATTGATATCTCTCTGTTAGTGTGTCAAGTGGGTGTAAAGCGGCATAAACACAGCAGTGAAAAGCAGCTAAACCCCATTATAAAAATAAATTACTTTGAAACACCCATGAAACAAAGACAGTGAAAGAGAGAGAAATTCTTACACAATGCGTTCAGGGGCTGTGATGCAACCTGGATTGACCATATCTAGACGCACAGCTGGATGAGACATAAGGGTGGACACTCTTGGGGCTGAGAGGTTTGGTGAGGTTGGGTGAGCAAACGCAGACCCTTTAAAGGAATACTGCGTGGTACCCATCGCATGGGTCCCAAATCTCCAGGTTCAAGGGCATCTTCCTACATCAAAAACATGCATGAGAAACCCAGAAGATGGTACACCGTGTGATGGGGAAAGGTTTCTAAAACGCACCTCATTTCTCATCTCCTTGTGCCCGGGTTCGCCATTCCAGCCGCTTTACTAGCAAGCTCCCTACTTGGAGCATCAGCACCTTTAACCTCCTGTTCCATACAGGTTGCAATTTGTCCTGAGGATAAACGGGAAGACGTGGAACCAACGAGAGACTAGCTCTTGGTGTTGGGACAGGCACAGGTCACTCTATTTTCCCATCAGAAAGAAGAATTAACCACAGGCTCAGCCTGCCCCCCGGAACCAGAACAGGGCCTGAAGCCATTCTGCGATTTTGCGGCCAGCTCCCATAAAAACGAGTTGTAAAATGGAGGTTCAGGGCACTGCAATTCACAAACCTGCAGAGTTATAAATGATAACTCTCGTCCACAAATATATTGAGGGAAGGCAAAGAAGAGGATTTGAAATCAAGGCAGAATTGCAGGAAACAGATTTCAGGAGGTAGATACGAATCGCCTTTAAAGCACATGAAAAGCGGCAAAACGTTGACAATGATGCCCTTGGCCAAAAAGGGCGTATGCGTTTTTTCCTGAATATATTCAGGAAAAAACGCATACGCCCTTTTTGGCCAACCAAGCCACCTGGAAAGGCAAATCAGCGCTACAAAGAAGTCTCGCTTCCCATCGGTCAAAAGGGCCATGCTGAAAAAAGTGTCAAAACCAGAAATGCAGGACAGGCCATGGAGAAATGGGAGCCTTGCTACACTGATGGGCGGGATGTAAATTGCCAAGAGCCACTCTGGAGAAGTGTCCGGTGAGTCCTGAAACATCTGAAAAACACAGCTTAGAGAGCATAGGGCACTTCCACTCATGGGGGTATAAATTGGGAAAATTAAAAATCAGCAAGACACAAGCACCCCAAAGTTTAGGGCTGCTCTGTTGACCAGGACCTCCACTTCATTCCACCTTAAATATCCCAGGAAAGAGAAAAATGGATAAAGAAGTTGTGGTCCTTATGTACATTGGAATATCACTCAGCCAGGAAATCAATGTCATAAGGTTAGTAGCAGCATGATGAGTGGATTTAGGTACGACGATTCTAAGTGAAATAAGTCACACAGAAAAGGACACTTCTCATAAGGTATCACTGATAGAGGGAATGTAAAAACCGTTACACTTGAACTGAATTACAAAACAGAACAGAGTCACACATGCAGAAAACACACTATGGCTGCTTAACGGGAAAGGTGAGGTGGGGTGATACATAAAACAAGGGTATCAAATTAGCTCAGATACCGTTCCATAAACCCAATATGTAATAGACAAGACCTACTCCTTGCTCAGAGAACTGGACTCAACACGCCCTATTCACCGCACAAGAATATATCTGACTAATAATAATCGTAAAACCTATGTATTGATATCTCTCTGTTAGTGTGTCAAGTGGGTGTAAAGCGGCATAAACACAGCAGTGAAAAGCAGCTAAACCCCATTATAAAAATAAATTACTTTGAAACACCCATGAAACAAAGACAGTGAAAGAGAGAGAAATTCTTACACAATGCGTTCAGGGGCTGTGATGCAACCTGGATTGACCATATCTAGACGCACAGCTGGATGAGACATAAGGGTGGACACTCTTGGGGCTGAGAGGTTTGGTGAGGTTGGGTGAGCAAACGCAGACCCTTTAAAGGAATACTGCGTGGTACCCATCGCATGGGTCCCAAATCTCCAGGTTCAAGGGCATCTTCCTACATCAAAAACATGCATGAGAAACCCAGAAGATGGTACACCGTGTGATGGGGAAAGGTTTCTAAAACGCACCTCATTTCTCATCTCCTTGTGCCCGGGTTCGCCATTCCAGCCGCTTTACTAGCAAGCTCCCTACTTGGAGCATCAGCACCTTTAACCTCCTGTTCCATACAGGTTGCAATTTGTCCTGAGGATAAACGGGAAGACGTGGAACCAACGAGAGACTAGCTCTTGGTGTTGGGACAGGCACAGGTCACTCTATTTTCCCATCAGAAAGAAGAATTAACCACAGGCTCAGCCTGCCCCCCGGAACCAGAACAGGGCCTGAAGCCATTCTGCGAATTTGCGGCCAGCTCCCATAAAAACGAGTTGTAAAATGGAGGTTCAGGGCACTGCAATTCACAAACCTGCAGAGTTATAAATGATAACTCTCGTCCACAAATATATTGAGGGAAGGCAAAGAAGAGGATTTGAAATCAAGGCAGAATTGCAGGAAACAGATTTCAGGAGGTAGATTCGAATCGCCTTTAAAGCACATGAAAAGCGGCAAAACGTTGACAATGATGCCCTTGGCCAAAAAGGGCGTATGCGTTTTTTCCTGAATATATTCAGGAAAAAACGCATACGCCCTTTTTGGCCAACCAAGCCACCTGGAAAGGCAAATCAGCGCTACAAAGAAGTCTCGCTTCCCATCGGTCAAAAGGGCCATGCTGAAAAAAGTGTCAAAACCAGAAATGCAGGACAGGCCATGGAGAAATGGGAGCCTTGCTACACTGATGGGCGGGATGTAAATTGCCAAGAGCCACTCTGGAGAAGTGTCCGGTGAGTCCTGAAACATCTGAAAAACACAGCTTAGAGAGCATAGGGCACTTCCACTCATGGGGGTATAAATTGGGAAAATTAAAAATCAGCAAGACACAAGCACCCCAAAGTTTAGGGCTGCTCTGTTGACCAGGACCTCCACTTCATTCCACCTTAAATATCCCAGGAAAGAGAAAAATGGATAAAGAAGTTGTGGTCCTTATGTACATTGGAATATCACTCAGCCAGGAAATCAATGTCGTAAGGTTAGTAGCAGCATGATGAGTGGATTTAGGTACGACGATTCTAAGTGAAATAAGTCACACAGAAAAGGACACTTCTCATAAGGTATCACTGATAGAGGGAATGTAAAAACCGTTACACTTGAACTGAATTACAAAACAGAACAGAGTCACACATGCAGAAAACACACTATGGCTGCTTAACGGGAAAGGTGAGGTGGGGTGATACATAAAACAAGGGTATCAAATTAGCTCAGATACCGTTCCATAAACCCAATATGTAATAGACAAGACCTACTCCTTGCTCAGAGAACTGGACTCAACATGCCCTATTCACCGCACAAGAATATATCTGACTAATAATAATCGTAAAACCTATGTATTGATATCTCTCTGTTAGTGTGTCAAGTGGGTGTAAAGCGGCATAAACACAGCAGTGAAAAGCAGCTAAACCCCATTATAAAAATAAATTACTTTGAAACACCCATGAAACAAAGACAGTGAAAGAGAGAGAAATTCTTACACAATGCGTTCAGGGGCTGTGATGCAACCTGGATTGACCATATCTAGACGCACAGCTGGATGAGACATAAGGGTGGACACTCTTGGGGCTGAGAGGTTTGGTGAGGTTGGGTGAGCAAACGCAGACCCTTTAAAGGAATACTGCGTGGTACCCATCGCATGGGTCCCAAATCTCCAGGTTCAAGGGCATCTTCCTACATCAAAAACATGCATGAGAAACCCAGAAGATGGTACACCGTGTGATGGGGAAAGGTTTCTAAAACGCACCTCATTTCTCATCTCCTTGTGCCCGGGTTCGCCATTCCAGCCGCTTTACTAGCAAGCTCCCTACTTGGAGCATCAGCACCTTTAACCTCCTGTTCCATACAGGTTGCAATTTGTCCTGAGGATAAACGGGAAGACGTGGAACCAACGAGAGACTAGCTCTTGGTGTTGGGACAGGCACAGGTCACTCTATTTTCCCATCAGAAAGAAGAATTAACCACAGGCTCAGCCTGCCCCCCGGAACCAGAACAGGGCCTGAAGCCATTCTGCGATTTTGCGGCCAGCTCCCATAAAAACGAGTTGTAAAATGGAGGTTCAGGGCACTGCAATTCACAAACCTGCAGAGTTATAAATGATAACTCTCGTCCACAAATATATTGAGGGAAGGCAAAGAAGAGGATTTGAAATCAAGGCAGAATTGCAGGAAACAGATTTCAGGAGGTAGATACGAATCGCCTTTAAAGCACATGAAAAGCGGCAAAACGTTGACAATGATGCCCTTGGCCAAAAAGGGCGTATGCGTTTTTTCCTGAATATATTCAGGAAAAAACGCATACGCCCTTTTTGGCCAACCAAGCCACCTGGAAAGGCAAATCAGCGCTACAAAGAAGTCTCGCTTCCCATCGGTCAAAAGGGCCATGCTGAAAAAAGTGTCAAAACCAGAAATGCAGGACAGGCCATGGAGAAATGGGAGCCTTGCTACACTGATGGGCGGGATGTAAATTGCCAAGAGCCACTCTGGAGAAGTGTCCGGTGAGTCCTGAAACATCTGAAAAACACAGCTTAGAGAGCATAGGGCACTTCCACTCATGGGGGTATAAATTGGGAAAATTAAAAATCAGCAAGACACAAGCACCCCAAAGTTTAGGGCTGCTCTGTTGACCAGGACCTCCACTTCATTCCACCTTAAATATCCCAGGAAAGAGAAAAATGGATAAAGAAGTTGTGGTCCTTATGTACATTGGAATATCACTCAGCCAGGAAATCAATGTCATAAGGTTAGTAGCAGCATGATGAGTGGATTTAGGTACGACGATTCTAAGTGAAATAAGTCACACAGAAAAGGACACTTCTCATAAGGTATCACTGATAGAGGGAATGTAAAAACCGTTACACTTGAACTGAATTACAAAACAGAACAGAGTCACACATGCAGAAAACACACTATGGCTGCTTAACGGGAAAGGTGAGGTGGGGTGATACATAAAACAAGGGTATCAAATTAGCTCAGATACCGTTCCATAAACCCAATATGTAATAGACAAGACCTACTCCTTGCTCAGAGAACTGGACTCAACACGCCCTATTCACCGCACAAGAATATATCTGACTAATAATAATCGTAAAACCTATGTATTGATATCTCTCTGTTAGTGTGTCAAGTGGGTGTAAAGCGGCATAAACACAGCAGTGAAAAGCAGCTAAACCCCATTATAAAAATAAATTACTTTGAAACACCCATGAAACAAAGACAGTGAAAGAGAGAGAAATTCTTACACAATGCGTTCAGGGGCTGTGATGCAACCTGGATTGACCATATCTAGACGCACAGCTGGATGAGACATAAGGGTGGACACTCTTGGGGCTGAGAGGTTTGGTGAGGTTGGGTGAGCAAACGCAGACCCTTTAAAGGAATACTGCGTGGTACCCATCGCATGGGTCCCAAATCTCCAGGTTCAAGGGCATCTTCCTACATCAAAAACATGCATGAGAAACCCAGAAGATGGTACACCGTGTGATGGGGAAAGGTTTCTAAAACGCACCTCATTTCTCATCTCCTTGTGCCCGGGTTCGCCATTCCAGCCGCTTTACTAGCAAGCTCCCTACTTGGAGCATCAGCACCTTTAACCTCCTGTTCCATACAGGTTGCAATTTGTCCTGAGGATAAACGGGAAGACGTGGAACCAACGAGAGACTAGCTCTTGGTGTTGGGACAGGCACAGGTCACTCTATTTTCCCATCAGAAAGAAGAATTAACCACAGGCTCAGCCTGCCCCCCGGAACCAGAACAGGGCCTGAAGCCATTCTGCGAATTTGCGGCCAGCTCCCATAAAAACGAGTTGTAAAATGGAGGTTCAGGGCACTGCAATTCACAAACCTGCAGAGTTATAAATGATAACTCTCGTCCACAAATATATTGAGGGAAGGCAAAGAAGAGGATTTGAAATCAAGGCAGAATTGCAGGAAACAGATTTCAGGAGGTAGATTCGAATCGCCTTTAAAGCACATGAAAAGCGGCAAAACGTTGACAATGATGCCCTTGGCCAAAAAGGGCGTATGCGTTTTTTCCTGAATATATTCAGGAAAAAACGCATACGCCCTTTTGGCCAACCAAGCCACCTGGAAAGGCAAATCAGCGCTACAAAGAAGTCTCGCTTCCCATCGGTCAAAAGGGCCATGCTGAAAAAAGTGTCAAAACCAGAAATGCAGGACAGGCCATGGAGAAATGGGAGCCTTGCTACACTGATGGGCGGGATGTAAATTGCCAAGAGCCACTCTGGAGAAGTGTCCGGTGAGTCCTGAAACATCTGAAAAACACAGCTTAGAGAGCATAGGGCACTTCCACTCATGGGGGTATAAATTGGGAAAATTAAAAATCAGCAAGACACAAGCACCCCAAAGTTTAGGGCTGCTCTGTTGACCAGGACCTCCACTTCATTCCACCTTAAATATCCCAGGAAAGAGAAAAATGGATAAAGAAGTTGTGGTCCTTATGTACATTGGAATATCACTCAGCCAGGAAATCAATGTCGTAAGGTTAGTAGCAGCATGATGAGTGGATTTAGGTACGACGATTCTAAGTGAAATAAGTCACACAGAAAAGGACACTTCTCATAAGGTATCACTGATAGAGGGAATGTAAAAACCGTTACACTTGAACTGAATTACAAAACAGAACAGAGTCACACATGCAGAAAACACACTATGGCTGCTTAACGGGAAAGGTGAGGTGGGGTGATACATAAAACAAGGGTATCAAATTAGCTCAGATACCGTTCCATAAACCCAATATGTAATAGACAAGACCTACTCCTTGCTCAGAGAACTGGACTCAACACGCCCTATTCACCGCACAAGAATATATCTGACTAATAATAATCGTAAAACCTATGTATTGATATCTCTCTGTTAGTGTGTCAAGTGGGTGTAAAGCGGCATAAACACAGCAGTGAAAAGCAGCTAAACCCCATTATAAAAATAAATTACTTTGAAACACCCATGAAACAAAGACAGTGAAAGAGAGAGAAATTCTTACACAATGCGTTCAGGGGCTGTGATGCAACCTGGATTGACCATATCTAGACGCACAGCTGGATGAGACATAAGGGTGGACACTCTTGGGGCTGAGAGGTTTGGTGAGGTTGGGTGAGCAAACGCAGACCCTTTAAAGGAATACTGCGTGGTACCCATCGCATGGGTCCCAAATCTCCAGGTTCAAGGGCATCTTCCTACATCAAAAACATGCATGAGAAACCCAGAAGATGGTACACCGTGTGATGGGGAAAGGTTTCTAAAACGCACCTCATTTCTCATCTCCTTGTGCCCGGGTTCGCCATTCCAGCCGCTTTACTAGCAAGCTCCCTACTTGGAGCATCAGCACCTTTAACCTCCTGTTCCATACAGGTTGCAATTTGTCCTGAGGATAAACGGGAAGACGTGGAACCAACGAGAGACTAGCTCTTGGTGTTGGGACAGGCACAGGTCACTCTATTTTCCCATCAGAAAGAAGAATTAACCACAGGCTCAGCCTGCCCCCCGGAACCAGAACAGGGCCTGAAGCCATTCTGCGAATTTGCGGCCAGCTCCCATAAAAACGAGTTGTAAAATGGAGGTTCAGGGCACTGCAATTCACAAACCTGCAGAGTTATAAATGATAACTCTCGTCCACAAATATATTGAGGGAAGGCAAAGAAGAGGATTTGAAATCAAGGCAGAATTGCAGGAAACAGATTTCAGGAGGTAGATTCGAATCGCCTTTAAAGCACATGAAAAGCGGCAAAACGTTGACAATGATGCCCTTGGCCAAAAAGGGCGTATGCGTTTTTTCCTGAATATATTCAGGAAAAAACGCATACGCCCTTTTTGGCCAACCAAGCCACCTGGAAAGGCAAATCAGCGCTACAAAGAAGTCTCGCTTCCCATCGGTCAAAAGGGCCATGCTGAAAAAAGTGTCAAAACCAGAAATGCAGGACAGGCCATGGAGAAATGGGAGCCTTGCTACACTGATGGGCGGGATGTAAATTGCCAAGAGCCACTCTGGAGAAGTGTCCGGTGAGTCCTGAAACATCTGAAAAACACAGCTTAGAGAGCATAGGGCACTTCCACTCATGGGGGTATAAATTGGGAAAATTAAAAATCAGCAAGACACAAGCACCCCAAAGTTTAGGGCTGCTCTGTTGACCAGGACCTCCACTTCATTCCACCTTAAATATCCCAGGAAAGAGAAAAATGGATAAAGAAGTTGTGGTCCTTATGTACATTGGAATATCACTCAGCCAGGAAATCAATGTCGTAAGGTTAGTAGCAGCATGATGAGTGGATTTAGGTACGACGATTCTAAGTGAAATAAGTCACACAGAAAAGGACACTTCTCATAAGGTATCACTGATAGAGGGAATGTAAAAACCGTTACACTTGAACTGAATTACAAAACAGAACAGAGTCACACATGCAGAAAACACACTATGGCTGCTTAACGGGAAAGGTGAGGTGGGGTGATACATAAAACAAGGGTATCAAATTAGCTCAGATACCGTTCCATAAACCCAATATGTAATAGACAAGACCTACTCCTTGCTCAGAGAACTGGACTCAACACGCCCTATTCACCGCACAAGAATATATCTGACTAATAATAATCGTAAAACCTATGTATTGATATCTCTCTGTTAGTGTGTCAAGTGGGTGTAAAGCGGCATAAACACAGCAGTGAAAAGCAGCTAAACCCCATTATAAAAATAAATTACTTTGAAACACCCATGAAACAAAGACAGTGAAAGAGAGAGAAATTCTTACACAATGCGTTCAGGGGCTGTGATGCAACCTGGATTGACCATATCTAGACGCACAGCTGGATGAGACATAAGGGTGGACACTCTTGGGGCTGAGAGGTTTGGTGAGGTTGGGTGAGCAAACGCAGACCCTTTAAAGGAATACTGCGTGGTACCCATCGCATGGGTCCCAAATCTCCAGGTTCAAGGGCATCTTCCTACATCAAAAACATGCATGAGAAACCCAGAAGATGGTACACCGTGTGATGGGGAAAGGTTTCTAAAACGCACCTCATTTCTCATCTCCTTGTGCCCGGGTTCGCCATTCCAGCCGCTTTACTAGCAAGCTCCCTACTTGGAGCATCAGCACCTTTAACCTCCTGTTCCATACAGGTTGCAATTTGTCCTGAGGATAAACGGGAAGACGTGGAACCAACGAGAGACTAGCTCTTGGTGTTGGGACAGGCACAGGTCACTCTATTTTCCCATCAGAAAGAAGAATTAACCACAGGCTCAGCCTGCCCCCCGGAACCAGAACAGGGCCTGAAGCCATTCTGCGAATTTGCGGCCAGCTCCCATAAAAACGAGTTGTAAAATGGAGGTTCAGGGCACTGCAATTCACAAACCTGCAGAGTTATAAATGATAACTCTCGTCCACAAATATATTGAGGGAAGGCAAAGAAGAGGATTTGAAATCAAGGCAGAATTGCAGGAAACAGATTTCAGGAGGTAGATTCGAATCGCCTTTAAAGCACATGAAAAGCGGCAAAACGTTGACAATGATGCCCTTGGCCAAAAAGGGCGTATGCGTTTTTTCCTGAATATATTCAGGAAAAAACGCATACGCCCTTTTTGGCCAACCAAGCCACCTGGAAAGGCAAATCAGCGCTACAAAGAAGTCTCGCTTCCCATCGGTCAAAAGGGCCATGCTGAAAAAAGTGTCAAAACCAGAAATGCAGGACAGGCCATGGAGAAATGGGAGCCTTGCTACACTGATGGGCGGGATGTAAATTGCCAAGAGCCACTCTGGAGAAGTGTCCGGTGAGTCCTGAAACATCTGAAAAACACAGCTTAGAGAGCATAGGGCACTTCCACTCATGGGGGTATAAATTGGGAAAATTAAAAATCAGCAAGACACAAGCACCCCAAAGTTTAGGGCTGCTCTGTTGACCAGGACCTCCACTTCATTCCACCTTAAATATCCCAGGAAAGAGAAAAATGGATAAAGAAGTTGTGGTCCTTATGTACATTGGAATATCACTCAGCCAGGAAATCAATGTCGTAAGGTTAGTAGCAGCATGATGAGTGGATTTAGGTACGACGATTCTAAGTGAAATAAGTCACACAGAAAAGGACACTTCTCATAAGGTATCACTGATAGAGGGAATGTAAAAACCGTTACACTTGAACTGAATTACAAAACAGAACAGAGTCACACATGCAGAAAACACACTATGGCTGCTTAACGGGAAAGGTGAGGTGGGGTGATACATAAAACAAGGGTATCAAATTAGCTCAGATACCGTTCCATAAACCCAATATGTAATAGACAAGACCTACTCCTTGCTCAGAGAACTGGACTCAACACGCCCTATTCACCGCACAAGAATATATCTGACTAATAATAATCGTAAAACCTATGTATTGATATCTCTCTGTTAGTGTGTCAAGTGGGTGTAAAGCGGCATAAACACAGCAGTGAAAAGCAGCTAAACCCCATTATAAAAATAAATTACTTTGAAACACCCATGAAACAAAGACAGTGAAAGAGAGAGAAATTCTTACACAATGCGTTCAGGGGCTGTGATGCAACCTGGATTGACCATATCTAGACGCACAGCTGGATGAGACATAAGGGTGGACACTCTTGGGGCTGAGAGGTTTGGTGAGGTTGGGTGAGCAAACGCAGACCCTTTAAAGGAATACTGCGTGGTACCCATCGCATGGGTCCCAAATCTCCAGGTTCAAGGGCATCTTCCTACATCAAAAACATGCATGAGAAACCCAGAAGATGGTACACCGTGTGATGGGGAAAGGTTTCTAAAACGCACCTCATTTCTCATCTCCTTGTGCCCGGGTTCGCCATTCCAGCCGCTTTACTAGCAAGCTCCCTACTTGGAGCATCAGCACCTTTAACCTCCTGTTCCGTACAGGTTGCAATTTGTCCTGAGGATAAACGGGAAGACGTGGAACCAACGAGAGACTAGCTCTTGGTGTTGGGACAGGCACAGGTCACTCTATTTTCCCATCAGAAAGAAGAATTAACCACAGGCTCAGCCTGCCCCCCGGAACCAGAACAGGGCCTGAAGCCATTCTGCGATTTTGCGGCCAGCTCCCATAAAAACGAGTTGTAAAATGGAGGTTCAGGGCACTGCAATTCACAAACCTGCAGAGTTATAAATGATAACTCTCGTCCACAAATATATTGAGGGAAGGCAAAGAAGAGGATTTGAAATCAAGGCAGAATTGCAGGAAACAGATTTCAGGAGGTAGATACGAATCGCCTTTAAAGCACATGAAAAGCGGCAAAACGTTGACAATGATGCCCTTGGCCAAAAAGGGCGTATGCGTTTTTTCCTGAATATATTCAGGAAAAAACGCATACGCCCTTTTTGGCCAACCAAGCCACCTGGAAAGGCAAATCAGCGCTACAAAGAAGTCTCGCTTCCCATCGGTCAAAAGGGCCATGCTGAAAAAAGTGTCAAAACCAGAAATGCAGGACAGGCCATGGAGAAATGGGAGCCTTGCTACACTGATGGGCGGGATGTAAATTGCCAAGAGCCACTCTGGAGAAGTGTCCGGTGAGTCCTGAAACATCTGAAAAACACAGCTTAGAGAGCATAGGGCACTTCCACTCATGGGGGTATAAATTGGGAAAATTAAAAATCAGCAAGACACAAGCACCCCAAAGTTTAGGGCTGCTCTGTTGACCAGGACCTCCACTTCATTCCACCTTAAATATCCCAGGAAAGAGAAAAATGGATAAAGAAGTTGTGGTCCTTATGTACATTGGAATATCACTCAGCCAGGAAATCAATGTCGTAAGGTTAGTAGCAGCATGATGAGTGGATTTAGGTACGACGATTCTAAGTGAAATAAGTCACACAGAAAAGGACACTTCTCATAAGGTATCACTGATAGAGGGAATGTAAAAACCGTTACACTTGAACTGAATTACAAAACAGAACAGAGTCACACATGCAGAAAACACACTATGGCTGCTTAACGGGAAAGGTGAGGTGGGGTGATACATAAAACAAGGGTATCAAATTAGCTCAGATACCGTTCCATAAACCCAATATGTAATAGACAAGACCTACTCCTTGCTCAGAGAACTGGACTCAACACGCCCTATTCACCGCACAAGAATATATCTGACTAATAATAATCGTAAAACCTATGTATTGATATCTCTCTGTTAGTGTGTCAAGTGGGTGTAAAGCGGCATAAACACAGCAGTGAAAAGCAGCTAAACCCCATTATAAAAATAAATTACTTTGAAACACCCATGAAACAAAGACAGTGAAAGAGAGAGAAATTCTTACACAATGCGTTCAGGGGCTGTGATGCAACCTGGATTGACCATATCTAGACGCACAGCTGGATGAGACATAAGGGTGGACACTCTTGGGGCTGAGAGGTTTGGTGAGGTTGGGTGAGCAAACGCAGACCCTTTAAAGGAATACTGCGTGGTACCCATCGCATGGGTCCCAAATCTCCAGGTTCAAGGGCATCTTCCTACATCAAAAACATGCATGAGAAACCCAGAAGATGGTACACCGTGTGATGGGGAAAGGTTTCTAAAACGCACCTCATTTCTCAACTCCTTGTGCCCGGGTTCGCCATTCCAGCCGCTTTACTAGCAAGCTCCCTACTTGGAGCATCAGCACCTTTAACCTCCTGTTCCGTACAGGTTGCAATTTGTCCTGAGGATAAACGGGAAGACGTGGAACCAACGAGAGACTAGCTCTTGGTGTTGGGACAGGCACAGGTCACTCTATTTTCCCATCAGAAAGAAGAATTAACCACAGGCTCAGCCTGCCCCCCGGTACCAGAACAGGGCCTGAAGCCATTCTGCGATTTTGCGGCCAGCTCCCATAAAAACGAGTTGTAAAATGGAGGTTCAGGGCACTGCAATTCACAAACCTGCAGAGTTATAAATGATAACTCTCGTCCACAAATATATTGAGGGAAGGCAAAGAAGAGGATTTGAAATCAAGGCAGAATTGCAGGAAACAGATTTCAGGAGGTAGATACGAATCGCCTTTAAAGCACATGAAAAGCGGCAAAACGTTGACAATGATGCCCTTGGCCAAAAAGGGCGTATGCGTTTTTTCCTGAATATATTCAGGAAAAAACGCATACGCCCTTTTTGGCCAACCAAGCCACCTGGAAAGGCAAATCAGCGCTACAAAGAAGTCTCGCTTCCCATCGGTCAAAAGGGCCATGCTGAAAAAAGTGTCAAAACCAGAAATGCAGGACAGGCCATGGAGAAATGGGAGCCTTGCTACACTGATGGGCGGGATGTAAATTGCCAAGAGCCACTCTGGAGAAGTGTCCGGTGAGTCCTGAAACATCTGAAAAACACAGCTTAGAGAGCATAGGGCACTTCCACTCATGGGGGTATAAATTGGGAAAATTAAAAATCAGCAAGACACAAGCACCCCAAAGTTTAGGGCTGCTCTGTTGACCAGGACCTCCACTTCATTCCACCTTAAATATCCCAGGAAAGAGAAAAATGGATAAAGAAGTTGTGGTCGTTATGTACAATGGAATATCACTCAGCCAGGAAATCAATGTCGTAAGGTTAGTAGCAGCATGATGAGTGGATTTAGGTACGACGATTCTAAGTGAAATAAGTCACACAGAAAAGGACACTTCTCATAAGGTATCACTGATAGAGGGAATGTAAAAACCGTTACACTTGAACTGAATTACAAAACAGAACAGAGTCACACATGCAGAAAACACACTATGGCTGCTTAACGGGAAAGGTGAGGTGGGGTGATACATAAAACAAGGGTATCAAATTAGCTCAGATACCGTTCCATAAACCCAATATGTAATAGACAAGACCTACTCCTTGCTCAGAGAACTGGACTCAACACGCCCTATTCACCGCACAAGAATATATCTGACTAATAATAATCGTAAAACCTATGTATTGATATCTCTCTGTTAGTGTGTCAAGTGGGTGTAAAGCGGCATAAACACAGCAGTGAAAAGCAGCTAAACCCCATTATAAAAATAAATTACTTTGAAACACCCATGAAACAAAGACAGTGAAAGAGAGAGAAATTCTTACACAATGCGTTCAGGGGCTGTGATGCAACCTGGATTGACCATATCTAGACGCACAGCTGGATGAGACATAAGGGTGGACACTCTTGGGGCTGAGAGGTTTGGTGAGGTTGGGTGAGCAAACGCAGACCCTTTAAAGGAATACTGCGTGGTACCCATCGCATGGGTCCCAAATCTCCAGGTTCAAGGGCATCTTCCTACATCAAAAACATGCATGAGAAACCCAGAAGATGGTACACCGTGTGATGGGGAAAGGTTTCTAAAACGCACCTCATTTCTCATCTCCTTGTGCCCGGGTTCGCCATTCCAGCCGCTTTACTAGCAAGCTCCCTACTTGGAGCATCAGCACCTTTAACCTCCTGTTCCATACAGGTTGCAATTTGTCCTGAGGATAAACGGGAAGACGTGGAACCAACGAGAGACTAGCTCTTGGTGTTGGGACAGGCACAGGTCACTCTATTTTCCCATCAGAAAGAAGAATTAACCACAGGCTCAGCCTGCCCCCCGGAACCAGAACAGGGCCTGAAGCCATTCTGCGAATTTGCGGCCAGCTCCCATAAAAACGAGTTGTAAAATGGAGGTTCAGGGCACTGCAATTCACAAACCTGCAGAGTTATAAATGATAACTCTCGTCCACAAATATATTGAGGGAAGGCAAAGAAGAGGATTTGAAATCAAGGCAGAATTGCAGGAAACAGATTTCAGGAGGTAGATTCGAATCGCCTTTAAAGCACATGAAAAGCGGCAAAACGTTGACAATGATGC